>NC_073305.1:215900707-216045877 GCF_027595985.1 Sorex araneus
GCCCTGCCCTGTGGACCTGAGGCTTCTGGGTGTCACTTCAAAGGGGAAACCAGGAAACCGTCTATATGGGTGTTACATTGCTTTGGGGCTTACGGCTCTGGGCCGGGCTCCAGCAACCATAGGTGCTTGGTGGGGTGGGATCAAACCTGGGTCACCCGCTGTGCTCTCTCTCTCTCTTTCCTCTCTCTCCTCTCTCTCCCTCTTTCTCTCTCCCCTCTCTCCTCTCTCCTCTCTCTCTCCTCTCTCTCCTCTCTCCTCTTTCCCCCCTCTCTCCCCTCTCTCCTCTTTCCCTCTCCTCTCTCTCCTCTCTCTCTTCCTCTCTCTCCTCTCTTCCTTCTCCTCTCTCTCCCTCTCTCTCTATCTCTCTCCTCTCTCCTCTCTCTCCTCTCTCTCTCCTCTCTCTCCTCTCTCTCCTCTTTCCCCCTCTCTCTCCTCTTTCCCCCTCTCTCCCCTCTTTCCCTCTCCTCTCTCCTCTCTCTCTTGTCTCTCTCCTCTCTCTCTCCTCTTTCCCCTTCTCTCCCCTCTCTCCTCTTTCCCTCTCCTGTCTCTCTCCTCTCTCTTCCTCTCTCTCCTCTCTTCCTTCTCCTCTCTCTCCCTCTCTCTATCTCTCTCCTCTCTCTCCTCTCTTCCTTCTCCTCTCTCCCTCTCTCTATCTCTCTCCTCTCTCTCCTTTCTCCTCTCTCCTCTCTCTCTCCTCTCTCTCCTCTTTCCCCTTCTCTCCCCTCTTTCCCTCTCCTCTCTCTTCCTCTCTCTCCTCTCTTCCTTCTCCTCTCTCTCCCTCTCTCTCCTCTCTCTTCTCTCCTCTCCCTCCCTCTCTCTCTCTCTCTCTCTCTCTCTCTCTTTCTCTCTCTCTCTCTTTCTCTCTCTCTCTCTCCCCCTGACTGCTGGGAGGATGGTCTGCTTTCCTCTTTCCCCAAAGAGAACACCCCCTTCCTGCTGTGTCCACTACAGGCCCGCAGGTGCCCGTGCGGGTGGCCTGGCCGAGGGCCATGCCTCTGTGGGCACAGACAGAAGCAGCATCTCTCTCCCACCTCGGCACAATGAAGCAAGCATGCGGGGACCCACCCTGCTGGCTCTGGGGAGCTGGAGGTCCCCCCCCCACAGAGAGACGCTGGTGGCCCCGCATCCGGCAGGCAGCGACACAGCCTTCAGCACCGATTCCCTCCCCTGTCCAGGCTCGCACGGGGCGGGGAGCAGAGAGGTTCTTCCCGCTGCAGACCCAGCCTTGCTGGGGAGCCTCCCCTGCCCCCCACTGAGCCAGCTCTGGCGCCCAGAATAGCATCTGGCGGGGAGAAGAGGCCAACCCTCCCCGGGAAGAGCCGCGAGCCGCCCGTCCTCTGCCCCCCAGAAAGGCCTGGCTACCTCGTCCCCCACCCCCCGACACCCTTTTTAAAAAATTTGCCATCTTCTTCTTGTTCTTTTCATTATTGACTGATTGATTGGGTCACACCTGGGGCTATCCCTGGCTCTGTGTTCGGGAGTGACCCCTGGCGGTGCTCCGGGGACCAGATGGAGGATTCGAACCAGGGCTGCAGCCCACGGGCCTGCCAGGCGAGAGTCGGCGTCTGCTCATCTCTCTGGTCCTCCAGCCACCTTTCTAAACGACACATCCTGGGAAGGGGAGGCGGCGGGGCTGCCACCTGCAAACACGCGTGTCTGACCAAACAGCCCGCTCGGCCTCGTCCCCGTGCTCTGACTGGGGAAGGCTGCGGAGGCGGGGAGCCAGTCAGGGGGAAGAAACAAGCTCCTCTCGATGGGCAGGTTCCCAACAGAGGGTGCGAGTGGGTTCGGACTCTGGGTCCTCGAGAGAAACCATGCAGGATTGGCGCCCCAGGAGAAAGCAGCCCGGGACGGCACATTCCCGTAGAACTCGCTCCTTGCTCCACAGGGGTGCTCATGGCCAAGAACGGCGGTAACACACTGGCCACGGTCAAAGGGTTTTGAATGCGCCACAACCAAAGAAGAATTCTTGTTTTTTTTTTTAAACTAAATCACTGTGAGAGACAGTTATAAAACTTTCATGTTTGAGTTTCAGTGATACAGTGATGGAACACCCATCCCTCCACCAGTGCACATTCCCCACCACCAATGTCCCTAGTATACCCCCCTTCCACCCCTCCCTTGCCTCTGTGGCAGACAATTTCCCCCATACTCTCTCTCTCCTTTTGGGCATTATGGTTTGCAATACAGATACGGAGAGGTTATCACGTTTGGTCCTTTATGTGTCCTTTCAGCACACATCTCCCATCCCGAGCGATCCCTCCAACCATCATTGACTTAGTGATCCCTTCTCTGTCCCAGCTGCCTTCTCCTCCAGCTCATGAGGCAGGCTTCCAGCTATGGAGCAATAACTCCCGGCCCTTGTGTCAACTGTCCTTGGGTGTTAATCTCATGTTATTTTATATTCCACAAATGAGTGCAGTCCTTCTGTGTCTGTCCCTCTCTTTCAGACTCATTTCATTGAGCATGATGTTCTCCACGACCATCCACTTAGAAGCAAGTTTCATAACTTCATCTTCCCTAACAGCTGTACCGTATTCCATTGTGTAGATGGACCAAAGTTTCTGAAGATAAATTCTAAAGCAACTGCATCGTGAGTGAACCTAAGGGGTCCCCTAGGTTGTATTTCTCGGGTGACAAAGGGGATCGTGAGTGGTGTGAGCCTGGTCCAGGGCGGTGAGGCGAGGGGACTGCAAAAATAGGGGGTTCATTCTTCCCCACTGACCCGCCCTCCCTGGGGGGTTCTGAACGGCCTTGTGGATCTCTGAGTCTGACGTCTGACCAGCCAAGGGCTCGGGACGTTTGTTCTGTCTCTGCCTTCCTTTTGGGTCCTGGACAAGGCCGAGATCTGTGCTTTAGCCACCAAAATCAAAGCGTTGCCCCCTCCCGCCCCACTCCACCCAACAGGACAGTCTCAGCAGGAAGCCCCACCTTCCCACACGGCCCCGGCACACAGGCGCCCAAGATGCACCTCGGACCCGAGCATCCCTCGCAGAAGCAGGAGGGAAGGAAGGAGGGTTTACAGGCATTGGGGCCCGAGCCGCTGGCCGCGGCCCAGGGTGAGCTCATTGTTTATTCTCGGAGTCGGGACTCGAACGAAACACCAGCACCTATAAATAGAGCCGGGTCCACATCGCGTCCACGTCACCCCAGGGCCCGCTGGCTGGCACCTACCCACTGACGAGCTGGCCGGGCCCCTGCTCGGTAACCTGTGGGGTGGGGCTGGCCCCCCTGGACGTCTCCTTGGTCAGGGTGATGTGGCCCCAGGAGGACTCGGGTGTCCGGCCTGGTTCTGTCCTCTCCAGGCCTTGCTGGACAACGGCTCTGTTCATCTTAGAACCGAGCGAGGGCCACGGGGAAGGGTGCGAGGCTGTGCCCCTGGCCCCGGGGCAAGGCTGCATAATGGGCAGCGCGTCCAGGCCTCCCCCGTTCAACTCTGAGTTCCAGGTCAGCCTCCTCTAGGCTCCCCCCCCGGTCACCAGGTGCAGGGATGGGCGGCATGGCCAGGCCACCCCCTGGGTCGTATGAAGAGGACTCTGTCCACACCTGGAGGGCTTCATGGAGGAGGAGAGGGAACCAACTTGAGGTAGTGCCCCAGGTCTGCTGTGGTATTGCTGAGTCAGCCCCGAGGAAGGTGGGGGTATCTGAAGGATGAAGTCGTCACATTGTGGTAGATGAGGCTGGGGCGCGGGCGGCGGGGGCGGGGCAGGCCATCCTCAGAGGTCTGGGTGGGGGAGACGCAGACTGCACTGGCTTCCCATGTGGGGACCCAAGTTCCATTCCCGGCACCCACCACAAGCCGGAGGAGCCCCTGAGCACTGCTGGGTATGGTAACCCCCCCAAAACAAAAACAAAAACAAAAACAAAAACACGAAAGAATGACCCGCAGCTCTCTAGGAAGCCTATTTGCTTTTAGCTGAACTTAGTTAGGGGATTTGGTTAGGGGCACACACATTGTCCATTAATACTGACGGCACATTTCCGGGATGCCCTGTTGTCAGTTTAAGGCTCATTTTGGCAGTCGCTGGACAAGGCTTCCGATGCATCAGTGCTCTTCTGAGCACTCTGCATGCCTTAGTTAGGTCCTTGCGCTCCTAAAACAGACACCAACAAGGCCAAGGTCAACCATGCAACAGGACGGGCCCGGGAGAAGCAACGCTGTGGCCGGCAGATGAAGATCCCCATTTCCAGGGCTCAGGCTGGGGAGTTGTTTGCAGCAGGAGCCCCTTCGTTTTTGCAAATCCCTAATCTTGGAGGGGACATCAAAGGGTGGGTGGGCCTTGGGAGGATTTTAGAAAGATTAAGTTTCTTTTTCTTTTTTTGCCAATCCTCCTTCCTGCAGGCACACGCCCCACGGGGTGGAGACATTTAGCCTATTCCTGGTCCTGCGGAGGCTGAGAGGGGCAGCCTGGGCCGCAGAGAGTCTCTCTCCTTTTTCCTGGTTTTTTGTTTCGTTTTGTTCGGGGCTGAGTTCCATTCGGGGCTCCATGCTTGGGCTTCGTCCCTGTGTTGCTGTGGGGAGGTGGTGCTGAGGGCCAAACCAGGGGCCCCTGCATGCAAACCCTGTGTCCCAGCCTCTGAACTGAGGGGGTTTTTCCTCTGCCTGTGTGTGTGTGTGTGTGTGTGTGTGTGTGTGTGTGTGTGTGTGTGTGTGTGAGTGTGAGGGTAGGAGGCAATGCTTGTACCAGGCTCAGTGCTTGGGCCAGGTGTGTGTATGTGTGTGTGTGAGCATGTGTGTGCATACATGCGTGCATGCATGTATGTGTGTGTGTGTGAGAGTAGGGGACAATGCTTGTACCAGGCTCAGTGCTTGGGTAGGGGTGTCTGTACGCATACGTGTACGTGTGTGTGTGTGTGTGTGTGTGTGTGTGTGTGTGTGTGAGAGAGGGTACGAGACAATGCTTGTATCAGGCTCAATGCTTGGGCCAGGTGTGTGTGTGTGTGTGTGTGTGTGTGTGTGTGTGTGTGTGCATGCGCGCGCACACACACACGTGCGTGGTGCATGTGCACATGTGTGTGTGTGAGGGTAGGGGTAGATGCTTGTACTGGGCTCAGTGCTTGAGACAGGCACTATGGTGCTATTTGAGCCCAGCCAGCAGCACTGGCAGCAGAGGGGCCACTGGGACCATGCCCACCTCTGTTCCCTTACTGCAGGGTTCCAGGGATCAAACTCGGGACCTCGCGCATGTCCGGTTTGAGCTCCCCCTTTGAGCTCTCTCCTGAGTCCCGAGATGGTAGGAAATCTGACCCGCGTGCTCTTGTAAGGGGCAGGGGGTGCAGGGGACACTGAGCCCTCCTGAGCAAGCCAGAGGCAGGAGAGTGGCCGGGATGCCGTGTGGAGGCCCCTGCCCGAGGCGGGAGGTAGCAAAGAGCGCGTGGGTGCCCCGCAGCTGTCCAGGAATATCAGGCGCCGAAGGTTTGCTCATGGCCGGGGGAGGGTCTTGCTCGCCGCTCTCTTCCAGGGCAGCAAGAACTGCTCCCCAGAAAGGCTGGAGGGGATGGCTGGATGCTAGGAGAAGGAGCTGGGGGTCTGAGCTTAGCTGGGGGTCTGAGCTTCCAGGCTTAGAAGCTGGGGACCCCCTCCGCCACCTCCCTGCAGCAAGAAGAACACACACAGCACCTGCACTGGCTTCTTCTTCTTCTTCTTTTTTTTTTTTTTTGCTTTTTTGGTCACACCCGGCGATGCACAGGGCTTACTCCTGGCTCTGCACTCAGGAATTATCCCTGGCGGTGCTCAGGGGACCATATAGGATGCTGGGAATCGAACCAAGGGTTGGCCACGTGCAAGGCAAACACCCTACCCACTGTGCTATTGCTCCAGCCCCTGCACTGGCTTCTTAGCCATCTAACGGAACCTGCACTCCTCCCCCCTCCCGAGAGGCAGGATCAAACCTGGGTGGGCCGCACGCAAGGCAAATGCCCTACCTGCTATACTATCTTTCTGACATGTGTGTGTGTGTTGGGGGAACAGGGAGTGCATTCCCTGCGCCTGAGGCCAGCACCCCCCCCCCCAACCCCAGTGGGTGCAGAGGGAGGAAAACAAAATCAAAGAACAAAAAAATGTTCAAGCTGGAGAGACGGTGCAATGGCTCAACACATGCTTCTCATGCAAGAGACTCCAGAGCACCGGATCTCATTTCTAGGAAATGTCCAGAAAAGACTAATTTGTAAGAGACAGGAAGCACCTCCGTGGTTGCCTGGGGCTGACCGTGGGGGAGTGGACGAGACGGCAAGCGGGCTGGAGAGGTGAGGAATGGGAGCGTGTGGGACACTCGAGAACCAGATTGTGATTGTTGTGGTGGCCGGGCCCGAGAAATTTCGGAAACATCTCTTCCATCTCCCTACCCCGCGTCAACCTTAGGACGTGTAAATTCTCTCCCAGTAACGCCCGGACGCACAGGGCCGGTGGCCACTGGCCCTGGGGAGAGTGTGTGGCGGTGGGGACAGACTGTCCTCCAGAGCAGAGGCTGGAGTGACCCTCCCTGGGGACTGGGGGGTGGTGGTGTTGCTTACTGTTTGTCACATTGTAACAACAACAAAATCCACATGACAGCTCATGGAAGAGGACGGGCAGCAGCAGAAACCAGCTCATATCTTTGTCCTTCTTTATGCTTATCCTCAAGATTCTCTAATAAATATGAGTTCATTCATTCATTCATTCATTCATTTATTTTTGGTCACGCCGTTGGTGCTCAGGGCTTACTCCTGGCTCTGCTACTCAGAGATCACTCCTGGATCTGCACACAGGGATCACTCCTGGCAGTGCTCAGGGATCACTCCTGGCTCTGCTACTCAGAGATCACTCCTGGCAGTGCTCAGGGATTACTCCTGGCCGGGCTCAGGAAACATGGGGAGTCAGGGATGGAACCCTGGTCAGTTGCATGCAGAGTAAACACCCTACCTGCTGTCCTTTCTCTCTGGCCTTATGAGGGGTATTTATTGAGAAAATCTAGCTTGTTAGAGAGAGGACCATTTCCCCCCCTAGGAAAACAAAAGTCAAATCCTTGTCAATTCCCAACCATGTTTGGGGGTGTGGAAAGTCCCCCTTTATGCAAAGAGCCACACCAGGCTCCCAGGAAAGAGGACGAGGCAGGGTGGGGGGCGTGATAATATTTTTGAAAAGAAATAGATGAGTTTTATTGGTTTAAAAAAAAAAACACCCCCCCCTGGGGCTGGAGCAATAGCACAGAGGGTAGGGCATTTGCCTTGCACGCAGCCAACTCGGGTTCAATTCCCAGCATCCCATATGATCCCCTGAGCACCATCAGGAGTGATTCCTGAGTGCAGAGCCAGGAGTAATCCCTGTGCATCTCTCGGTGTAACCCCAAAAGAAAAAAAACACCCCCTTGGGGCTGGAGCGATAGCACAGTGGGTAGGGTGTTTGCCTTGCATGCGGCCAACTTGGGTTCAATTCCAGCATCCCATAGGGTCCCCCGAGCACCATCAGGAGTGATTCCTGAGTGCAGAGCCAGGAGGAACCCCTGAGCATCGCCGGGTGTGACCCAAAAGGCAAAAAATAATCAAAAAATAAAATAAAATCAATTTAAAAAAACACCCCAAACACTGAAAAATTTTCTTCACCTAATTTTGTCATCCTTAAATGAAGCAGAAAATTGTTTTGCTCAGGGGACATACCCAGCAGACCTCAGGGCTTACTCCTGGCTCTGTGCTCATGGACCTTTCCTGACAGTGCTCCGGGTACCATATGCAGTGCTGGGAATTGGACCTTTGTGAGTCATGTACAAAGCAAGCTCTTACCCTTGTACTTTCTGGCCCTGCATCAAAAAAAAAAACAAAAAACACTGCATATTTAAAAAAAAGAATTGCTGTAGCTAAGTATAGCTTAATGCAACAAATCACAAATCATCCTTAATGCAAGGATGGTTCAATACTAGACTAGTCTGGGATTCACCATACTCATAGGCCAAAGAAGAAAACCCTATCAGCTATAGAATCTTTTTTTTTTCTTTTCCCACTTCCTACAATTTGCTGTTAACTTGGAGAGTGACAAAGCCTTGACTGGAAATAATAATAAATCAAGCTTTCAAAATAATGTCAAATAATGGAGCCATTCTTACTTGACCAAGATAAGGCAAGAATGTTTGGCATTCGGACACAGCATTCTGAAGCTCTGGACTTCCTGGCCAGAGTGTGGGCCTGGACTGCTTCTGGCCCTCAGGATGATGGATCTGACCTGCCTGCTGTGCACGAAGTTAGAATTCATCTCAACATTTAAAAACGACATAGAAGGGCTGGAGCAATAGCACAGTGGCCACCCAGGTTCGATCCCTGGCATCATATACGGTTCCCTGAGCACTGCCAGGAGTGATCCCTGAGTGCAGAGCCAGGAGTAGCCCCTGAGCATTGCCGGATGTGGCCACAAAACAAAACAAAACAAAACAATGTAGACTTCACACTAGCACCACCAACAAAATACCTAATCTTTGGCATATATATATATATTATTATTATTATTTTTTGCTTTTTGGGTCACACCCAGCGATGCTCAGGGGTTACTCCTGGCTTTGCACTCAAGAATTACTCCTGGCGGTGCTTGGGGGACCATATGGGATGCCGGGGATCGAACCCTGGTCGGCCGCATGCAAGGCAAACGCCCTACCCGCTTTGCTATCGCTCCAGCCCCATATATATATATATATATATATATATATATATATATATATATATATATTTTAAAGAATTTACCCTGTCACATTTCTTAAAGTGAGGCCTGCACACCCCCCATCAGAAATTGGGTTTGAGGGGTCAGAGTGGTACAGTGGGGAGGGCACTTGCCTTGCACGCAGGTGACCTGGGTTCAATCCCTGGCATCACATATGGTTCCCAGAGACCCACCAGGAGTGACCCCTGAGCACAGAGTCAGGAGCAAGCCCTGAGCTCTGTCGGGTGTGACCCCAAAATGCACTGTATGCACTGTCGTCCTGTTGTTCATCAATTTGCTTGAGCGGCACCAGTAACGTCTCCATTGTGAGACTTGTTGTGACTGTTTTTGGCATATCGAATATGCCACGGGGAGCTTGCCAGGCTCTGTCCCCAAAATACAAAAATTAAATAAAATAAAAAGAAACGGAATTAAAACTTTCCCCTGTTGACAAATCCTGAACCCTTCCACTTGCCCGGCCTCATCTGACCCCAGACCTCGGCAGAGATCACCAGCCTGGACCCGCAGGGACATCTGAATTCCTGGGACCCATATTGTAAGAAAAGTAACAGGAAAAGAGATACAAGTGCTGGGCCAATTTATCATTGGTAAAAGGGGACCAGCTTGTCATTCTCTGTGATCATCTTTTAAAAAAATGAAACGATGGCCTCCCAATAAGCAATATCCACAAGGAAAACTGGAAAAGGTAAGAAGTGAATGAGTCCTGTGGGTTGGTCAGTTATAAAACTCACAGAGAAGAATAAACACATGCGAAGGGACAGGAGGGAGGGATGTTAGTCACAATCCACGGTAACAGAAAACGCCTTTGAATTAGCAATCTAAGAAATGTGCAGAATTCCTACAAATCAAAAGGCCTAATAAAGCCTGAAAGATCACATCAGCACAAGGGAAATAATCAATGAACTCATGTTGTAAGGATGTCCACTACCCAAATAGCACATGTGATTCCAGTAAAAATTAAAATATAACTTTTTTTGGGGGGGTGACTTGACCAAAGGCGTCTTAAATATTTGTTCATCTGGAAGAGTGAATGCCTGAGGTCAGCCAGCTAGCCAACAGAAACTCCAAGGCTATAATAATAGGGAGATGTGCTCAGTACATCATTAAAATTCATTAGGAAACAATAATTAAACTTATAAGATAGGATTACAAAAACAATTTGCTTAACAGGAAGCAGAATGGAACTTACAGTGTAAGCTAGAACCATAGGTTGGAAGACCAAATTAGCACACGAAGAAAGCTCTTTTCAAGAAAGCGTCTGAGGTCACTAGTAAGTGGTTGTAAAAACAATCAGAGCCATACCTTCTGTCAGAAACCAACCTAAGTTTTCAACGAAACAAAGATCAGTGTTAACACACACACACACACACACACACACACACACACAGAGGAATACCAAAAGAAAATGTAGGTGGATTTCATAATTTCTCAAGTGAACTAAGTGATTTTTAAAATAGTAAAAGATTTGACAATATAAAATTAACAAAAACTGAGAAAGCATCAGAAGAAAAGAGACAATTTTAGGAAAAAGTGTTCACAGCACTAATGGAACATGTAAATGCCCTCCACAGCACCCTTAGGAATAAGTGAGAGAAGAAGCGTTGAAGGGTAAAAAAAAAAAAAAGGGAGGGGCTGGAGCGATAGCACAGCGGGTAGGGCGTTTGCCTTGCACGCGGCCGACCCGGGTTCTAATCCCAGCATCCCATATGGTCCCCTGAGCAACGCCAGGGGTAATTCCTGAGTGAAGAGCCAGGAGTAACCCCTGTGCATCGCCGGGTGTGACCCAAAAACCAAAAAAAAAAAAAAAAAAAAAAAAGGGAAAAGGAACCCATAGGCAACATACACACACATATAGCCACATACACACACATGTGTGAACACATGGCAACAACATTTGAAAAAGTTAGAAGGATAGAGGAGCAAGAAGGATAGAGACAGGCTTACTACTATCTTTCTCATAGAAAGACAAAGTGAAGATGAAGGCAGAGAAATGGCAGGTAGCTGTATGGGTGAGGCTCTGGGCTGCCAGGGAGGGTGGGGGCTGCCCTACCCTGCTCTGCTGCTCTAATCTAAATTAATAAGGCCCATTTGCGGGAGGGGGGCTGGAGTGATAGTACAGCAGGTAGGGTGTTCACCTTGCATGTGACCGACCTAGGTTCAATTCCTGGCATCCCCTCTAGTCCCCCAGGCGCCTCTAGGATTTAGAAATCCTAAACATCGTCAGGTGTGACTAAAACACCAAACCAGGCGCGCATATGCTGCCTGAGTCCATGTGCTGTGCTGCTTGTGCCCACGTGGCCGAGCACACGTGTCGCCCGCATCTCCCCTCGTGAGATGTGTACTTTCATGCTTTCATACTTTTGTGTCTAAAGCTCAGTTATGTGTAGGGGCTTCCTCCACCCTTGGAGAAGCCCGAGTTCTCTCTTGAGCGCGTTATTTTCACTATTCTTTCTCCCACTTATCCCTTCCTCCTTCCCTCAGAAACCGCTAAATAAAATCTATTTACTTAAAAAAACAAAACCCAACCCAACCCAAACACCTGTTTTGGATCACAGTACATCAGTCACTATCAAGAAGTGAATGTGAGGAGCTGGAGCAACAGCACAGCGGGGAGGGTGTTTGCCTTGCACAGGGCCGACCCGGGTTCGATTCCCAGCATCCCATAGGGTCCCCCAAGCACCTCTAGGAGTCATTTCTCTGAGTTCAGAGCCAGGAGTAACCCCTTTGCATCGCCAGGTGTGACCTGAAAAGGAAACACTAAGTGAATGCGTGTTCTTACCCGCTGATGAGGAATTCCCAGATATCACAGTTTTTCCTGAGAAAATGACCACAGATGCAACAAAGCGTCCATGGACCACGAACGAGTTCATCATCACTACTTCTAGATGGGAGGCACGAGGAGAATATCGGGGCCCAAGGACAGACCTGGGCTGCCAGGAGCACATGAAGACACCGTGACCAGCCTGAGCTCAGAGACAGGAGCAAGCGGCTGGGTGGGGCCTCCCAAAAAACAAGGCACAACAAAAACAAATGTGAGATGAAATGTTTCCTCCGGGCTGGAGCGATAGCACAGCGGGTAGGGTGTTTGCTTTGCATGTGGCCGACCCGGGTTTGAATCCCAGCATCCCATATGGTCCCCTGAGCACCGCCAGGGGTGATTCCTGAGTGCATGAGCTAGGAGTGACCCTTGTGCATCGCCAGGTGTGACCCAAAAAGCAAAAAAAAAAAAAAAAAAAGAAAAGAAAGAAAGAAAGAAATGCTCCCTCCATCACCTAAAGCGGGAAGGGTGTTGACACCCAGTCCAAGACTCTTCACTCCCAGGACAGCGCTAGTGAACAGTAAAGCGGAGGACGGTGGCCAAGCGGCCCTGACAGAGAGTGAAACGGGACCCTCGGAGCCCACGTGCACCCAGAAGATGGACCCATCCAGGCAGGCCTGCGGGGCGAGAGGCGGCACAGGAGGACAGGAGCATGCAGATTCGTCTGCCACCCTGGTTCCATCGCCGGCACCACATACGGTCCCCTGAGCAGTACCAGATGTCAGCCCTGAGCACAGAGCCAGGAGTAACCCTCGAATGTGCCCAGAAACAGGCCCTGCCCTGCAAGAGAGCCAAGCCCTACAAAATCTCATGCAGCCTGGCACTTATTTTATTTATTTATTTTTTGCTTTTTGGGTCACACCCAGCGATGCTCAGGGGTTACTCCTGGCTTTGCACTCAGGAAATACTCCTGGCGCTGCTTGGGGGACCATATGGGATGCCGGGGATCGAACCCAGGTCGGCCGAGTGCAAGGCAAACGCCCTACCCGCTGTGCTATCGCTCTGGCCCCGGCACTTATTTTATTTTAAATGTAGGAGTACTGCTATTTATGAGCCATTGATTAAGCTGATTGAACTGGGCATGAACTCCACATACTTTTTTTTTAATTAAAAAATATATTTTTAAAAATTGAATATCCGGGGCTGGAGAGATAGCACAGCGGGTAGGGCGTTTGCCTTGCACGCGGCCGACCCGGGTTCAAATCCCAGCATCCCATATGGTCCCCTGAGCATGGCCAGGGGTAATTCCTGAGTGCAGAGCCAGGAGTAACCCCTGTGCATCGCCAGGTGTGACCCAAAAAGAAAAAAAATGAATATCCGTGAGATAGAACATTACAAAGCTGTTTATATTTGGGTTTCAGTCACACAATGATCCAGCACCCATCCCTCTACCAGTGCACATTTCCCACCACCAATGTCTCCTATTTCTGCACCCCCATCCCCCCACTGCCCATCTCCCTCTATGGGGGGCACTTTCCTTCTTGCTCTCTCTCTCTCTCTCTCTCTCTCTCCCCCTCTCCCTCCCCCTCTTCCCTCTCTCCTTTTCCTTTTGTGCATTATGGTTTGCAATTCGGGAGCCAAGAGGTCATGTTGTTTGATCAGGGTATTGAGTATTTTTATCCGGATGGTAAGACTGGAGTAGCTTTTCAATTGTGTGATGGCACCTTACTTTTAAAGAACGATATTCATGTGTGTGTGTTGCATGCATGCACACACAGGCACACACACACACACACACACACATATACACACACATACACACGTAAGAAGCAAAGAGGTCCCAGGAAAAGCAAGCCAGCAAGTTCTGCACTCAGGAACCAGGATAAAGACTCGATAGTTCCCCCCCACACACACACGCCCCCCCAGGAGAAACAGCCGCCGTGGAGGGGGCTGGGCGCCGAGGCTCGATGTAGGTGATGATCTTATCTATATTCTGGCTTTTTTTTTCTTAATTTGAGAGGGAAGGGGGTGTTTGTTGGGTGCTTTCTGCATTGTTCCCAGTCCCAAACTGAAACACAAGCAGGCCGGGCCCCCATCTGGGCCGCCGCCGGCTTCTGAACCGAGACGGACGCTCGCTCTCGTTCTCCGGACCGCGGTCCAACAAAAACAACACCCACGAAAACGGCTCAGCCTCAGCCAGACTCTGTCACGGGTACCCAGGGGTGCCAGAAGGGGGGCGTCGGGCAGAGGAGCCCCACCCCCAGTGAAGCCACGAGACCAAGCCGCACTCTGGCTCTGCTCTCGGGGGACGGGAGGGAGGCAGACCTACCTGCGGGGGAGCGTTTCTTCCAGGAACATCCTCCGCCACGTCCAGGCCCCCTCCGTCATCCCTCGGCCCCTCAGTGCAGCTTCGCAGGGGGCAGAGGGACCGAGGGCTCCTTGGCTCTGCCAGGCCTCTGGGCTCTCCCTTGCAGGGCAGACGCCCCTCGTGCTCTCCTGTCCGGCAGGGCCTTGGCTGGGAAAGGAGGCCTGCCCGGGCCCCGCGCCCTGGGATACGTTTACAGCTTCTGTAACCCACGCTCGGGGCCCCTGATCAGTGCCACGCCCATCACGGAAGGCCTGTCTGATCACTGCTAGGTGGTGAGTGTGTATGTGCGTGTGTGTGTGCATGTGTGTGTGTGTGTGTTTAAATATAGGCAATTTTTCCAGGCACTGTGAGTATGTGGTGTTTAATGTAGGCGATACTTTGAGACACTGTGTGTGTGTGTGTGTGTGTGAATGTGTGTGTTTAAATAAACACAGGCAATACTTATAGGTACTGAGTGTGTGTGTGTGTTTAAATCTAGGCAATATTTCCAGGCACCGTGAATGTGTATGTGTGAGTGTGTGTTTAAATAAGGGCAATACGTCATTGTTACCAATTATAACCAACATGAAAGCTCACTCACTCTGTTTTTCAGAATCTTCTAAGTTCTGGAAAGACAACCCCCCCTGTTACTCTCACCTGTGGGCTTGCTGCTCTGGACGCAGCAGGCATCTCCCGAGTGTGGGGGTAAGTTGGCATTGTTATCCAAATAATAGCTTAGAAGGCTTCAGATTTCTTATGGGGGAGGGAGGACTCCCAATAAGTAAGTGCTCAGGAGTCCCAGCTAAGCAGTGCTCAGGAGTCACAGCACCCGCTGGACATCCCCGACCAAGCAGGCCGGTGGCTCAACGTGAGGTCCTGAAACTGGGGCGCTGTCTACATGCTGCAGTGCCAGGGATGACTAAGACACTCCCCCACACACACACACACGCTGCCCAGGGGTGCTGGGGATTGAACCTGGTCAGCCACATGTGGGGCCAGCGCCTCACTCCCTCTTGTACCCTCTAGCCCCAAGGGGGTGTTCGGATTTCAAGAGAAAACACGTGTGGGGTAAAATGCTCTTATCATTAGGGTTTTCTTTAAACATTTCTTTAAAATTTAATTTATCTCTTTTATTTGGAAGGAGCGATAGCACAGCGGGGAGGCCGTTTGCCTTGCATGTGGCTGACCCAGGTTCGACTCCTCCGTCCCTCTCGGAGAGCCCGGCAAGCTACCGAGAGTATCCCGCCCGCACAGCAGAGCCTGGCAAGCTCCCCGTGGAGTATTCGATATGCCAAAAACAGTAACAACCAGTCTCACCATGGAGATGTTACTGGTGCCTGCTTGAGCAAATCGATGAACAACGGGATGACAGTGATACAGTGATTTTGTTTATTTATTTATTTTTGCTTTTTTGGTTTTGTCGATGCTCAGGGGTTACTCCTGGTTCTGCACTCAGGAATTACTCCTGGCTGTGCTTGGCGGGGGGGGGGGGGACCACATGGGATGCCGGGGATTGAACCTGGGTTGGCTGCATGCAAGGCAAATTCCCTCCCCTCTGTGGTATCACTCCAGCCCCCTTAAACACTTTTTAAACTATTTTTTATTTTTTAAAAAAGAATGGAGCAATGAATAGGGCAGCGGCGGAGGGCATTTGCCTTGTACATGGCCATCCCAGGTTCGATCCTCAGCACCCCAGAGGGTCCCCTGAGCCCACCAGGAGTGATTCCTGAGTGCAGAGCCAGGAGTCAGCCCTAAGCACGGCAGGGTGTAGCTCCCCCCACCCCAAATAAAGAATGGATGTTACTATGGGGATATATTGAAAGAGTTGAAGCTTGGGGCTGTGAGTTAAGGACTCAGATAATGATCGTAGGTAGGGCGGGTCACTCTGCTAAGAAGTGCCTTCAAAGTCTACGCAGGCTGGGGCTAGAGCGATAGCACAGCGGGGAGGGCGTTTGCCTTGCGCGCGCCCACACGGGTTCGATTCCCAGCATCCCATAGGGTCCCCTGAGCACCGCCAGGAGTAATTCCTGAGTGCAGAGCCAGAAATAACCCCTGTGCATCGCTGGGTGTGACCCAAAAAGCGAAGTCTACACAGGCTGCAGAGAGCTAAAAAGTGATTTTCATGCCCGCCCGCCCTCCCCTCACACTCCACCCAAAGAGTTTTATTAACAGCAACAGAGATTGGGTGATGACAAGAAAGCCCTCCTACATGAACGACCCATTTAGAAAGCCGACAGTGAAACTCTACACGTTTTCTGAGGGGGCCATGGAATGTGCCCACTGAGGGACAGTAATGGGAAGAGACATTAAAACTACTCAAGGAGGGGCTGGAGTGATAGTACAGCGGGGACGGTGTTTGCCTTGCACAAGACTGACCCGGGTTCGATCCCCGGCATCCCATTTGGTCCCCCCAGCACTGCCAGGAGTCATTCCTGAGTGCAGAGCCAGGAGCAACCCCTGAATTTTGCTGGGTATGACCCCCACCCCCCCAAAAAAAATGAAAAAAATTAAAAATTGCCCAAGGACAGTAGAAACAAGGGCCAGGAGGACTGGTCCATGGCCGGAAGCCTGCCTCACCTGCAGGGGAAGAGGCACTTGGGATAGGGGAGGGACCTAAGACAGTGATGGTTGGAAGTGATCACTCTGGATAATAACTGTGTGCTGAAAGCGGGCAAAGGAGCAAACCCGATAACCCCTCCATACCGGTATTGCAAACCATGAAGCCCAAAAGAAGAGAGAGAAAAAGGAAAAAAAAGTGCCTGGCAGAGAGGCAGGCTGGGGTGCGGGGGTGGCAGGAGGGCAACTGGGGACAGTGGTGATGGGAAATGTGCACTGGTGAAGGGACGGGGGTTGGAACACTGTATGACTGAAACCCCACCATGAACAGCTTGGTAACTGTCTAGCTCATGGTAATTCGATAAAAATAAATTTTTAAAAAAGTCATTAGGAAAGATAGAAAAAAAATACATAAAGTGGGCTGGAGCGATAGCACAGCGGGTAGGGCGTTTGCCTTGCACGCGGCCGACCCAGGTTCGATTCCCAGCATCCCATATGGTCCCCTGAGCACCGCCAGGAGTAATTCTTGGGTGCAGAGCCAGGAGTAACCCCTGTGCATCGCCAGGTGTGACCCAAAAAGAAAAAAAAATACATAAAGCATTCTGAGTGTTGTTTGTTTTTTTTTGGGTCACACCCAGCGATGCTCATGGGTTACTTACTCCTGGCTCTGGACTCAGGAATTACTCCTGGTGGTGTTGGGGGGACCATATGGAATGCCGGGGATCGAACCCAAGTCAGCCATGTGCAAGGCAAATGTCCTACCCGCTGGACAATAGCTCCAGCCCCACATAAAGCGTTCTGTGGCACATAAAAACATCCAAACCACAGCAAACCAACAAAGATAACCACACAGACCAGCACCAAGCTTTCCTGTGAGAAGCCTGAAGGGACAGGCACGCCGGAGGAGAAGGCCAGAACAGCTCCCGCCTGCTTGGGGCTTGCGGCCCAGGAGAACAAGACCCTCTGCTTTTTTTTCTTTTTTTTTTTTGGCTTTTTAGGTCACACCTGGCGATGCACAGGGGTTACTCCTGGCTTTGCACTCAGGAATTACTCCTGGCGGTGCTCAGAGGACCATATGGGATGCTGGGAATCGAACCCGGGTCGGCTGCATGCAAGGCAAATGCCTACCTGCTGTGCTATCACTCCAGTCCCTCACTGTACTATCGCTCCAGCCCTGACCCTCTGCTTTTTTATAAGACCCACAGCCAGTCCAAGGAGACACACATGTTCATATTTCCCCACTGACATTCTTGCCCTTTGCCCACTACTGTCTGCCATTTGTGGGTGTGTGTGTGGGTGGGGGAAGAGGGGTCTTCCCGGCAGGGCTGCCCAGAAGCTCGCTGATGCCAGGATCGGCCTGGCGGGTCTCGTGCCAGCCAAGCTGAGCTCCAGGCTTGCCGGGCTCTGGGCCCTGACGTCTTTACTCGGGGAGAGATCACCGTCTGTCCATCCCTCCCTCCCTCCGTCTGTCCCTCCTGCTGCTGGGATAGATCGCTGCCCCGTTTCGCCCGCCCAGCCATGCGGTTCCCTGCACACCGGGCACAGCTGTGCGCCCCATGCAAACGTGCTGGTGCTAGTTTGCTGTTAAGTGGTTCCACGTGTGCTGGTTCTCGGGCACTGCCCCGGGTTGCCTGTGAGCCTGCCCTGCTCGGGCGTGGCCGGGCTTGTACTCCCTGCAACCCGAAGGCACCGGGGCATGAGCAGACTTCTCCCGTTGCTGGCTGCCAGGAGCTTCCTCTTCTTTTTTTTTTTGCCTTTCGGGTCACCCAGCTCAGGGGTTCCTCCGGGCTCTGCACGCAGGAATTCCTCCTGGCAGTGCTCGGGGGACCCTATGGGATGCCGGGAATTGAACTCAGGTCGGCTGCGTGCAAGGCAAATGCCCTACTCGGGTACTATAGTTCCGGCCCCACACACACACACCGGGCGCCTGGGATGCATGATAGCAGCCTGGCCAGATGTGTGACCGCATGGGGCCATCCTTGCTCGCACCCAAGTGCAAAGCCAGCCATGGGTGAGAAGGGGGAACTTGGTGTATACAATGTATCCACTGAGAAACTGCCCCGGAAGCCGCTAATGTATCTTTCCTTAACGAAATATTTGAATTAGAAATGATCACTCTGGACAAGAACCGAGTATTGAAAGTAGGTAAAGGGGGGCTGAGCACAGTGGGTAGGGTGTTTGCCTTGCACGCGGCCGACCCGGGTTCGAATCCCAGCATCTCATATGGTCCCCTGAGCACCGCCAGGGGTAATTCCTGAGTGTAGAACCAGGAGTAACCCCTGTGCATTGCCGGTGTGACCCAAAAAAGAAAAAAAAAGTAGGTAAAGGGATACACATGATGGCTTTTCAGTATCTGTATAAGGGGGGAGGGGGGAGAGAGAGAGAGATCGAGTGAGCGAGAGCCTATCACAGAGGCAGGGGTGGGCGGGGAGAGGGAAGCTGGGGACACTGGTGGTGGGAAATGTACACAGGTGAAGGGACAGGTGTTGGAACATTATATAACTGAAATCTAGTCATGAACAACCTTGTAACTGTATCTCACTGTGATTCAAGATTTTTTTTTTAAGAAAAAGAATATTTGAGGCATACTTTATATACAATAAACTTTGGGGTCAAACCCAGCCATGCTCAGGGGACCTCGTGGTAGCAGGTGTTAAATGCAGTCTCCTGCTGCAAAGCACCCAACCCTTGGAACAGGCTCTCCAGCCCCAAACTGCAGTGTTTATTTATTTATTTATTTATTTTTGCTTTTTGGGTCACACCCGGCAATGCACAGGGGTCATTCCTGGCTCATGCACTCAGGAATTACCCCTGGCGGTGCTCAGGGGACCATGTGGGATGCTGGGATTCGAACCCGGGTAGGCCGCGTGCAAGGCAAACGCCCTACCCGCTGTGCTATCACTCCAGCCCCAAACTGCAGTGTTTAAAGCGACGCCCTTGAGGGCTGGAGAGAGCGGGGAGGATGCTTTGCCTCCCACGTGGCCAACCAAGTTCCATCCCTGGCATCCCATAGGGTTCCCCGGGCGGGCACCGCCAGGAGTGATTCCGGAGCACAGAGCCAGGAGTAAGTCCTGGGCACCCCCCGGGGGGGGGAGTTTGGGGGGTGGCTCAAAACAAACCCAAAAGGTGGCCCTAAAATGCCCTCCTTGGATGATGCTTTGGGGTCCCTCTGCGTGAAACCACCAGGCCCCCCTGGTTCCGCCCACCCCAAGTGGTCCAGCCCTGAAGGGTAGGACCTGTTTTTCATTTTCATTCTGGAAATCTCGCTGATTTGGGAAGGAACTGGACCCCCAGGGCCCCCTGTGAGTGCAAGGAGAGGAGAGGAGGGGGTCTAAGGAATCAGTAGCACTCGCCCCCCCTTCCTCGGGAGGGGAGAAGCTGTCCCACCAGCAGAGCCCCCACTTCCAGGCTGACTCACTCCCAGTCCTGGACCGGCGCTGGGCTCCGATAAGAGGCGGCCTGTCCCCCGTTTGTTTAGAATGAGTCATGCTGGAAATCAGGCGACGACTTTCCCCCCCCCCCTTCCATGTCACGGTGGGTCCAATTCATCCAATTCACGCCGCCTGTTCAGAACCGCGCGGGCTGTCCCCCAAAACGCCCGGTGGTGGCTCGGGATGCGCGGCTCGCTGGCGCCCCCTGCCGGCGCGGGCGGGGATGCCAGGGGCCGCCGGGCTCCACCTCCATCCAGCGCTTTGGAGGCTGATAGCCACCCTGGGAAGCAATCAGCAATCAATGCCAAGCGGGTTTTCTCTGCCCCCAGTGGACGCCCGTTCCCTGCCCCCCCCCCAGCCCCTTCATGACCAGCGACAGAGAGGGGCGCGAGTCACAACTTGCAGCCTGGCCCACCGCACTGGAGCGATTAATGAAAATGAAGCCAAGTGCTAATGCCTTTTTGGCCCTGTTTTTTTTTTTTTTTTTTAAAAATCCCAACACATGGGTGCCACGGGGGCGCGGGGGAAGGGAGTGCCAGCGAGCGGCACTCGCGCGGTGCATTGCGGCAGAGGCTCTGTTTTGAGCACAAGTCACCATAGCGACCCAGCTGCCCCAGTTCCAGTCTGCTCTGTGGGACCGAAATAAATCTCCTCTTCCCAAATCCTAGGCTGGGCTCGTGGGCGCTGGGGGGCACAGCGGACTTCCAGCCTGCAGCCCACGGCAGCCAGCATTCTGCAGTGCGTCCTGGGCCAGCCCCTCTGCCCACCAGCCCACCAGGCGGGCTACCACGGAGTCCCTGGGGCATCTGGGTGTGGACCAGCAGGGGCACCCAAACCAGGGTTGTTGTTTGCCGTTTGGTTCCAAGCTGGGGGAACGTGTTTGGAGAACAACGCTGGTCTCTAAGAAGAGGCAGATGAAAGGAACAGAAGGGGTGATGAGGGCGAAAGGCAGAAATTTCCACAGCGGTTTTGCGAAAGACTTCCCACCCAGACCCAGGCCTCTTTGCGGCAGCAGCTGCTTTGGTTTCTGGAACGATCTCTTGCCGTTTTCTGGTTTCTCTCTTCCTGCTTATAACCCTGCTCTGCCCTGCCCAGTGCCTCGCTGGACAGAAGTCGGGCAGCCCCTGACCTTCAGGACTCCACACTGCCTGCCGCAACTCCCCCCTCCCTCTGTCTCCTTGAAATTCTCTGCTTTCCCGTTCTGACTGTCACCATGATTCAAATTCCTAGAAATAATTGGTTTCCCTCCGCCTTCCGACTTCCTGCATTTTCTAGAGTCCCAGTCACCAGCCCCTTATCTTTACCACCTTTATCTTCCCTTCTGGCTTCCGTGCAGATGCCTGAAACATCTTGGACCGATGCTGCCGTGTCACTGCCCCCCCCCCCGTCCCCCCCACGGATGGTCCCCAGATCAGTTTGGTCACAGCAGAAATGGACTCTTCTGCCCACCCAGCCCAGGCCCTAGCCCTGGGTTTGGCTCTGCCCTGAAGACCTTCCACCCTGATTGGGCCGGGCTCAGAGCTTCTTCCGACCCGTTTCCAGCAGTGCATTGCCCCGGCTGCATCCAGAATTTTCCTTTCTTGCCATTTCCCGGACTCTACTCTCAGTTCTGGCCCTCAAGCTGCTTGCTTAGATTTTTACAACAGTGTCCAAAAAGGTCTTTTACTGGGCGGGGTGGGGCTCCCAAGCAGTGCTAGAGGTTCCCCGAGGCCAGCCTTGGTCATCTTTGGCCAAGCCAGCTGGAAAGAGTTTAATGTGGGGCTGGAGCAATAGCACAGCGGGGAGGGCGTTTGCCTTGCACACGGCCAACCCGGGTTCGATTCCTGGCATCCCATAGGGTCCCCCGGGCACCACCAGGAGTAATTCCTGAGTGCAGAGCTAGGAGTAAGCCCTGTGTATCTCCGGGTGTGACCCAAAAAGCTCCCCCTGCCCAAAAAAAAGGGAAGAGTTTAATGCTTTGGCCTAAAAATGTGGTGCCACCAGGCCCACTGGTGCTGGGAAGTGGGGTGGGGTCCACACTCAGTGGGTTTGGGAGTTCTGGAAGTGCCAGGGACGGAACTCAGGGGCCTCTGCCTGCAAACCGCCTTTTCAGCTCTAGCACTCTGCCTGGGGAGACAAATGTCTGGTGCATGAAAGACAGACTTTGGAGCCTGAACCCCTTCTCTGCCGTTTTCCTTCTCCCCGTGGCCCTTCCCGTCTGGGTCTGGGTATTCGTCTCATCTGTGAAGCTTTGATGCAGTGACGCCTGCCAGAGAGCCTGGCCCGCCCCACGGAAGCTTCAAAACAGACTTTTTTTGATCACGACCTTCCCTTCCTCGGTCGTGTTTCTACTGAGAGCGGAACTCACTTTGCACGCGCCCTGTGCTGGGGCGATTCCTTCAGGACAGCCCCGGCCTCTGCTCCAGATGCAATCTCCGTGACTTTCTCCAGACAGCACCTCCTTTCCCCCATCTGCCTCCTGGCTACGGCTCTGGACGTGGCATCTGTCTCCTGGGGAACCTTCCCAAAAGACTCTTTTTTTATCTTTTCTTTATTTTTTGCTTTTTTGGGGTCACACCTGACGATGCTCAGGGATTACTCCTGGCTCTGCACTCAGGGATTACTCCTGGTGGTGCTCAGGGGACCATGTGGGATGCTGGGGGTCGAACCCGGGTTGGCTGTGTGCAAGGTAAACACCCTGCCCGCTGTGCTATCGCTCCAGCTCTCTTTTTGACTTTTTGTTTTGTTTTGAGGGAAGGGCACCCAGGGCTTACTCCTGGCTCTGTGCTCAACGATCACTCCTAGCGATGCACGAACTGGAGTCAGCCACGCGCAAGCAAGCCCCTTCCGTGACGCTGTATCTCCACCCACTCCTGCTCCCAAGCTCCTCTCCGAGGCTGTTTCCAATCCCTGCCTGGAACGTGACGTCTTCAGACTGTCCATGCACTGACATCTCTCCAGGCAGCATCTATTTTTCTGCTTGCACATTTTCTGCCTCTGCTTACTTTTTTTTTTTTTCTGCCAGGCTGCATGCCCCAGATGGCTTGCTTGGAGATGGCATCAGGCCCAAAAGACCCACCAAGCCCACCTGCCCAGGGTTGCTCCCTACATCTCCCCAGTCGTCCTTCCGGGTCTCCTGCTGGGCGGCCCCTGCCTGGAAACCAAGGCTGCCTGCAAAAACATCTCTTTCTCCGTGCGTGACAAAGGCCTGGCAAACCCACACTCAACTCTAAAGCTCGGAATGGTCAGAAAATTGTCCCCAAAGATCGCTGGCACCGTTTTGCCTGGCCCCCGTTTGGATACTGTTTTTGTGCCTCCCAGGAAATCCCCTGGGTTCTAGTTTGGCGTCTCCCAGGCCCACGGGGAGGTGCCTTCTGATGCGGCAATGCCTTTGACCTGCAGGTGGTTCCTTTCCTACCCTCCCCACGTGCCAGCGGCTGAAAGTCACAGTTTCCGGAGCTCACTTGAGCCTTTGTAAGCGGAACCGGAAATGGAGTGTCCATGGAGCCAGGGCCTAATTACAGAGCATCTAGAGCTCCGAAACCGTCGATTTTCTTTTAAGTCGGGGTCACACGTGGCAGAGCTCAGGCGAATGTCCTGGGGATCACCAGGGCCGTATGCTTGATAGCTGGAGGGTCTATGGTGCTGGGTTCAAGTTCAGAGCCTTGTACGGGCGAGGCACATATTCTACCACTTGTGCTCTTGGGCCCCTCAATTTAGTTCTGGTTTAGGGGCCACGCCTTGGGGTACTCGGGGGCTCTTGACCCGTTGTTTTGAGCTTTCTCCTGGTATACTCGGGGACCGTGCGTGCTGAGGATCAAACCCAGGGCTTCTACATGCAAAGCACATGCTCCAGCCCTTAGAACCATCCCTCTAACTTCTCCGTCTATTTTTTTTTTTTTTTTTTTTTTGCTTTTTTGGGTCACACCCAGCGATGCTCAGGGGTTACTCCTGGCTCTGCACTCAGGAATTACTCCTGGCAGTGCTTGGGGGACCCTATGGGATGCCGGGGATCGAACCCGGGTCGGCCGCGTGCAAGGCAAACGCCCTCCCCGCTGTGCTATCGCTCCAGCCCCTCTCCGTCTATGTTTTATTTTATTTTTGCGGGGAAGGATTACCCGGTGGTGCTTGGGGAGGCCGTATGCAGTGCTGGTGCTCAAACCGGAGTCGGGTTCATGCGAGGCAAGTGCCTTATCCACCGGGCTATTTCTCTGGGCCCTCAAACTTGTTTTTAATGGTATGAGGCCAGTGTCCAGCTGCAGTTCTTAAATATATTCTCCAGCTTCAGGTTTCGACGATGTAGCCTTTGGGTGTCTGAGGCTGGAAAGAGAGGCTGGCATTAAATGGGCACTCGCCTCGGTCATGCCACTTGCGGAATCTAATCTTCAAAAGGATAAACAGGAAGTGATTTTCAGGCTCACAAGAGAGCACAGGAGGTATGGGGCTTGCCTGGCCAATCTTGATTCCATCTCTAGCATCACACACGGTCCCCTCCCTGCCCCCCTCCGGCACCACCAGGAGTGACCTCTGAGCACAAGCTCCAGGAGGAAGCCCTGAACATTTCTGGATGTGGGCCAACAACCAAAGCCAAACCAAAAAAAAAAAAAAAAGTTTGTGATTATTCTCATACAAACGGGGCGGCGGAGGAGGGGGACCCAAAACATCAGAAGCCAAGATTAGATCTGGTTTGACGAGAAGGACGCCAGCAATATGGTAAGGCGGATTCAAAAGCAAATTCAAGGGCCCAGAGACTTACGAGTCGGTCAGTGAGGAATGCAGAAATAAATCTGCGAAGACAAAACTGGTTCATGTCCCACGAGGCCACGTCCTCTGGACAAGAATCCGCTCTCGGCAAAGTGCCGTGTATTCCTACAGATTCTCAGTCGGAGAAAAGGCCCCAGCTCTCGAAAGGCAGACGGTCCCCAGGACCGGGGACGGGGGGCGGCGGGGGGGCATTCTAATTCCGAGATGTAATTCCAGGTCTGGGGCAGCTCATTTCTTTTTTTCTTTTTTTTTTTTTTTTATTAGCGATTCACCGTGGGGGTACAGTTACAGATTTATACATTTTTGTGCTCATGTTTCCCCCATACAAAGTTCGAGAACCCATCCGTTCACCAGTGCCCATTCTCCACCACCAGTAAACCCAGCATCCCTCCCACCCTCCCCAGTCCCGTCTCCCCCCACCCCACACTGCCACTATGGCAGGGTATTCCCTTTTGTTCTCTCTCTCTGATTAGGTGTTGTGGTTTGCAATAAAGGTGTTGAGTGGCCATTGTGTTCAGTCTCTAGTCTATATTCGGCCCGCATCACCCTTCCCCCACCTGACCTCCGACCACATTTTACTTGGTGTTCCTTTCTCTGAGTTACCCAGAATGAGGGACCAGCGTCCAAGCCATGGAGACAGCTTCCTGGTACTTATTTCTACTAATCTTGGGTGTTAGACTCCTATTCTATTATTCTATATTCCACAGATGAGCGCAATCTTTCTATGTCTGTCTCTCTCTTTCTGACTCATTTCACTTAGCATGATACTTTCCATGCTGATCCACTTATATGCAAACTTCATGACCTCATTTTTTCTAACAGGGGGCAGCTCATTTCTTAGGAGAAGCAAAAGAACAAGCCAATCTGCTTTTGTTCTTAGGCGCACCACGAGACGTGGGCAAGGTGGCCGTGCACCTCACGTCCAGCCTGTGACCCTGGGTCTGCCCAGGGCCAAATGGTTCATTTCCGGGTGAAAACCCTTGAGCATATGAAATCATCTCTCTGTGCCTCAGTTTCCCCAGTGCCAAAGAGACCGGATGAGGATTAACTGAGATGCCATGGCGAAGAAAGGGGTTCACAATGAAGTCAGTGGGCCCCCGTGGGTGGCTTCATGTGAGGAAGAGACGGTCACTTCCCCCTGATCCACTGCCGTCACCCCGGACCAGCTGGGGAGGCCGGGACTGAGACTGTTGGCTATGAGGCCCTGCGTGCCACCGGCTGGAGCCCGACCAGCTCTCCCAGGTGACCCCCAAGCCACACCTGACGTCCACCTCTGCTTGGTCCTCTCGGTACGGGAGCTGACCCCCGTCACCTGATCTCTCGGGCAGCTGCGGACTCCGGCTGAAGGGAAGAATTCTCTTGGCGGGAAAGTCAGTCAGGCCTAGGCCTGACCCAGGGCTCCTGGGTCCTTGTTGCTCTCACAGAAAGGACTTGCAGGAGTAGACAAGCAGTGAAGTAAAAACAGATTTTATTGTGGAAGGGGAAGGAGGGAGAGTAACGATTCCAGGGAGAGTGTGGCTTCTCCAAAGGTGGAGAGACCCCGGGGGTCCACATCTCAAGAGGGGTGATGCGGGCGACACATGTGCTCATATGCGCGCCCTTCCCTTGCTCACGGTGGCTTCTATAGGTTTTTCTCAAGCTGCCCCACTTGGGGCTTCTCCCTAAGAGTTTGTTGCTAGGGGGGTTGCCAAGGAAGGTAGAGTCGGGATGGTCTTTGAAGACTCCTTTCCTTGACCTCTGTTTCCGCTAAGGAGGGGCAAAGAAGGGGTGCTTCCCTAATCTACCCGCCCACATCAGTGTGGTTCTACCCAAGTTTCCGGTCTGACGCAGGCTTCATGGGCAAAACCCGCCTTATTACAAACACGGGGAATTTGGTCTACACCAGATGTGTAAATATCACTGAATCATCAAAAGGAGTCAGTTGGCAAAGAAATCTATGGAAGAGATATCTCTCTCCCTCCTCTCTCTCTCTCTCTCTCTCTCTCTCTCACACACACACACACACACACACACACACACACACACACACACACACACACACGGGAAATTTGGTCTACACCAGATGTAAATATCACTGAGTCATCAAAAGGAGTCAGTTGGCAAAGAAATCTATGGAAGAGATATCTCTCCCTACACACACACACACATACACACACACACACACACACACACAGATGTGCCTCTAAGGCAGGATGCTTGATTTGTGTCAGCGCTGCTGCTGATGGCAAGGCAGGAACAATCCAGGGGGGAGGCAGGAAGCTGTCCCCAGGGCCCAGCGTGGACTCCCTGCAGGGGTCACAGTGCATTTTCCAGGGAGAAAAGTCTTGCTCTCCTTCCCTCCCCTTCTCCGCCAGCAGCCCACAGCTCTAGAATGAAAAAGCAGCGCTAAGGGCAGAGAACCCACGGGAGAAACCCCTTGCCGATGCCGTGCCAAGCGGGTCCCAGCCCTCGGGAGGCCCAGAGACGCAGCCAGGCAGGTCAGCTTTCATCGTTTATTGTTGTCACCAAAGAGAAAATAAATAGGCTCTGAATTTTCAATTCTATCTGTCGAGGACATAAACACACGGACAAAAGCAGAAGCCCTTTCACTCTCGACTATTTTTTTTTCATTTGTTTTGCGTCCTGCCCACAGAAAGCTATGTGAAAAGTGAATACACATTTCATTAAAAACACAAACACCACGGCTACAAATTCATAGAAATTGACGACATCGCTCCCCCGTACAGAATCGGACTTTAAATAAAAAACCCCAAACATTAAAAAAGCCAAAGGTTGCCAACCGCTAGTTGATGAAGAGGGTCAACGGGGGGCCCTGGAGCTGAGGCCCGGACCGGAAGCAGCTGAAGAGGCAGTGGAGAAAAAACGGAGGGGGGGAGGGGAAAGCGATCATTCCCGTCAGTGCCCAGAGACATCTCAATACACTCTCACGCCCGGCCAGAGACATCTCACCACTGGTGGTTTCTAAGAGGGCATTTCTGGGCGAAGCCGAACACGGGGAAAAAAAAAAAAAGAGAATTTCCCAAGAGAAGTTTTCTGAGCCAAGGCAAAAATCCAATTATGCTTGCAAAACAAAAGCCAACTGATGCCCTGCCCCCAGCCCCCAGGATGGTTTTGGGGAACAGGTTTTCCTGCCCAGGAGGACACTGACCATTCATTTTACAGAGTTCTCGAACACAAGCCGAGTCTGGACTTAACCCTCTCGGTCCCAGGAGGGAGGCGGAGGAATGCCCCACTCCCATCCCAGCCCCCTTGCAGGCTGGGAAACTGGACCAGGGCCTGCCCGAACAGACCTCGGCCTCCAGCCGACTGCCGCCCAAGGCATGGAAACAGTAACGTGTTTCCAAAAGCATCATTATTTATGGCTGCCCCCAAGATTGACTCCTTCTGGTGTCATTTAGAGAATAAATGCACGGGAGACTAGTAGTGAAGCAGGCAAAATGGAATTAAGACTCTCAACCTTCCCCTGCAAAACAAGAACAAAAGAGAGTGACAGTGGATGCTTTTTTTTTTTTTTTTTTTGCTTTTTGGGTCACACCCAGCGATGCTCAGGGGTTACTCCTGGCTTTGCACTCAGGAATTACTCCTGGCGGTGCTCGGGGGACCCTATGGGATTCCAGGGATCGAACCCAGGTCAGCTGCGTGCAAGGCAAACGCCCTCCCCGCTGTGCTATCGCTCCGGCCCTGGATGCTGGCTTTTTAAGATAAAAAGAGCTCTCCTATCGCTCAGTGCTGGGTCCAGAAGTTAAAGGGATATTTCACTATTTTGAAAGAAAAAGGCCCACCGGTGTAGATGCTAGAGATGAAAATGAGGCATTGACTTCACAACTAACTCTGGATCAGGGATTCTTAGGTGGTAAAAATCGGTTTAAAAATTTTTTTTTTGTTTTTTGGGTCACACCCAGCGATGCACGGGGGTTACTCCTGGCTCTGCACTCAGGAATGACCCCTGACGGTGCTCAGGGGACCATATGGAATGCTGGGATTCGAACCTGGATCGGCCGCGTGCAAGGCAAACGCCCTACCCGCTGTGCTATCACTCCAGTCCCCCATTTTTTTTTTGATGAATAATATATTGAAAAACCTCCACCACCACTGGAGACGTATTAAAAAGCTATGTCTATAGCTGGAAGGAGAGGCAGTGTGAATCTTCACCGCCAGTGGCCAGTTTCCAGTTCATTACAAGCAACTGCTCAAAAATCACCCAGCCAGGAAGAGGCGAAGCAAATTGGCGTACAAGGGCCTGACTGGCCCCAGATCACGCAAGGGTCAGCTCTGGGGTCGCTCTCCAAGTCGCCACCAAGGAAAGCTCCTTTCTGAAGGACGTGGGACTTGGGCTGAAACCTGTATCTGACGAGACACCGTGCTGGGGATTTGCCTCTTACTTCATTTTCGGGGTGGGTGTTTGGAGGCCACCCCTGACTCCTGGCTCTGTGCTCAAGGGATCACATATGGGAGACTGGGGTCAGCCACGTGCAAGACCAGCGCTCTACGGGCTGTGCTGTCACTCGGACCCTGGAGGGGGGGAGGAGGAGGAAGCCCCCAGGGCCAGAACCCTTGGAGGTGATGCGGAGTCTATTTTCAAGTATGGCACCAAGGACGACCTCTGAAAGGAGTAACGGCACAAGTCCCCATGGGTGCCCGCTGGTCACTTTTGGCTTTCTATTCTAGAAGGTCTATTTTCAACTCTGGGACCAAAATAAATAAATAAATAAACTCTGCTGCTTTTAACTTTGGTTTGTCTCCTTTCACCTCCCGATTATGTTCCAGGCCCTCCGAGGCCAGGCCCTGCTCTGGGACCCCCTCAGTGCACTCGAGTGATTGCCCCCCCTCCCCACCCCGACTGTGGGGCTGCAAGCCCGGGCAGGGCCTGCTGCGTGCCCCTCTGGGAAGACCAGAGACCATTTGGTGGTGGGTTGGGGCTCGAGAGCAGGGCTTGGAATAACCCGGCCAACCCGGGGGAAACACCCTTTAAGGGGCTGCCACAGGAGACGGCCGTGTCTGCTCTCTCGGTGCGTGCGCTCTCTGCCCGTCCACTGCGTGTGGGCAGCGAGGTTTACAAATTGCAGGAGGTGGCCGGAGAGTGCCCGGCAGCGGGGCACTTGTCCTGCATGTAGCCCAGCACCCCCAAACCCAACCCAGACGAACAGCAGGAAGATGCTGTGAGCACTGGGCATGTGCCCATAGGGTGAAAGGCAAAACCGGATAGACAAGGAGGAGGAGGATGCTGGCTTTGCAAGGGGGTCCCCACAACTCTCATCATGCATCATACTTGTTAGGTATGTGATCTCGACATATTTTGGGGGTTGGCGCACATCAGCGGAGCTCAGGGCTCACTCCCGGCAGTGCTCAGGGGAGCATATGTACTGCTGGACTTGGCAACGCCTACCCGCTGTCCTGCACGTTTCTTTGGCAAGGCGACACGTCCCTACGTGCTGACGGTGCATTCCTTACTCCAACGTGGGGAGGGGAGACGCCTCCGAGATGTGGGGTGGGAAGGAGGATGGCAGAGGGAGGAGGGGAGGAGACAGCAACAGAGTCTGGGGCATGAGACCTGCTGTGCGGGCGCCGTGCGCTCCCGGGGTAGAGGCCGTCCCTCAGCCGCGCGCTCTGAGGGTCTTTTCTCTGACAGCGCGGACCGCTGAAGTACAATTCATTTTCTAAGAATGGGGGCTGGACAGCTGGAGCGATAGCACAGCGGGGAGGGCGTTTGCCTTGCATGGGGCCAACCCGGGTTCGATTCCCAGCATCCCATAGGGTCCCCTGAGCACCGCCAGGAGTCATTCCTGAGTGCAGAGCCAGGAGGAACCCCTGAACATCGCCAGGTGTGACCCAAAAAGAAAAAAAAAAAAAAGGGAGGGCTGGGGAGGTCGAGAAAGGCCAGAATGTGCACACCTTGGGTGTGTGAGGCCCTGGGGTTGGGTTCCTGGTACAATTAAAAAAAAAAAACCCACATAAAATAAAACCAAGGGTTTGGCCCATCAAGGAGTGGGCGGTGCTGGGCTCGGTGCTGAGGAGAGGGAGGGCCCGGCCCGACTGTGGAGCCTTGGGGAAGGAAGCAAGGATGTCCCGTGCCCTTCCTGCAGAAGCAGTCAAGAGGGAGGGGTGCGTGGCTGAAGAAGATCCTGGGGGGAGAGAAGGGGTGAAGCGGCAGAGCGAGATTCCCTGCTGAGAGCTGGGGTGGGGGGCTCCCATCTGCGGACAGAGGGTGAGACCCCCTGGTCGTTTGTGTGACGGTATCAGACACGCAGGGAACACAGATTTCAGCTGGACTCAAACAGCCTTCTGAAGGAAACAGGGCCCGGACACCCTGCCCGATGCCGCGGCCCTGGGCACTTGGGGAGGGGACGGGGCAGTATGGAAAGGAGCCCCAAGTGCAGATCTGTGGAGAGCCCTCAGCCCGCCCCGGGGACCCAGGGGACAGACCTCGCTCAGGTACAGGGGCTGGGACTGTCGGGCCGAGCTCCCGGTTGACCAAGGCCTTCCGGTCACTCTAACGTTACACTAGGCTCCCGGTCACTCCAACGTCAGACCAGGCCCCCGGTCACTCCCACGTTAAACGTCAGGGTCCTGGTCACTCAAGTGTCAGACCAGGCTCCTGGTGACCGAAACGTTAAACCTTAGGGTCCCGGTCACTCCAATGCCAGACCAGGCTCCTGGTGACCCAAACGTTAAACGTTAGGGTCCTGGTCACGCCAACATCAGACCTGGTCACTCCGACATTAAACGTCAGGGTCCCGGTCACTTCCAACATCAGACCAGGCCCCCGGTCACTCCAACGTTAAACGTCAGGGTCCTGGTCATGCAATGCCAGACCTGGTCACTCTGACGTTAAACGTCAGGGTCCTGGTCACTTCCAACATCAGACCAGGCCCCGGTCACTCCAACGTTAAACGTCAGGGTCCCGGTCACTCCAACGCTAAACGTCAGGGTCCCGGTCACTTCCAACATCAGACCAGGCCCCGGTCACTCCAACGTTAAATGTCAGGGTCCCGGTCATTCCAACGCTAAACGTCAGGGTCCCGGTCACTTCCAACATCAGACCAGGCCCCGGACACTCCAACCTAAACGTTAGGCTCCTGGTCACTCCAACGCTACAACCAATCTCCTGGCCACACCAGCGGCCCGGCCAGCAGTGGGGTAGGGGGTGGTCACTTCTTCCCTTTGCCCTTGGCCAGCGCGGGGCCGGGCGCGGCCGCCGTGTAGGGCGTGTGGATGAAGTCGTGCAGCTGCCGGGCGCTGGCCGCGTTGCCCAGCACGTCGGCCAGCTGCGCCTGCGACAGGCCGGCCAGCTCGGCGATGCTGCGCACGCGGTTCATGAGCGCGCGGCAGTTCTTGGCGCTGACCCCGGGCATGCGCAGCAGGAAGTCCTGCGGGCCCGGGTTGTAGCGGTCGGACTCGGGCAGCGTGTCCGAGTCGGCGGTGACGGCGGCGGCGGCGGCCGCGTCGGGCTGCGGCTTGTGGCGCTTGAGCTCCTCGAAGAGCTCGGCGGCGGCGTGCGGGGACGGGCACCAGAGCAGGCGCAGGCGGGGGAAGTGCAGGGTCAGCAGGGCCAGCTTGGCCGTGACGTCGGAACCGGACAGCTCGGGCTGCGGCGCGCCGCGCGCCCCCAGCGCCAGGGCGCGGCCCGGGTTGAACTCGATGAGCAGCAGCGGCCGCGGGTAGTAGCGGCCCATGGACACGCACTGGCCGTACAGGCGCCCGTTGTTCAGGGAGCCGATGAGGTCGCTGAGGGTCTTGCGCTCCACGCACATGTCGGGGCTCAGGATGTAGTCGCCCACCTCCAGCGTCACGGGCTCCACGTCGATGCCCCGCCGGTGGATGAGCGCGGGCAGCTCGCTGCGGAACTCGCGCAGGTCCACCACGATGCTCTGCGCGGGGCCGCCCTGGGCCTGGCCACCTGCACAAGGGCCGGGGGCAGGGGCAGGTCAGCCGCCGCGTCCCAGGGTGGGGGTGGCAGGACGCCCGCACATCCTTCCGCCCGTGGGGGGCCCGGGGAAGTGAACCAAAAATCCCTTTTTTCTTTTGTTCCTCCTGGTTTGGGGACCACCCCCCTCCCCGCGGTTGCTCCTGGCTCTTCACTTGGGGATCACTCCTGGCGGGCGGGGGACCCAGTGGGGTGCGACGAGAGGCTGCAAATCAGGACTTCACTTTCCCATGCCCAAACAAACGTACCCCGTTTTCCTGCCCTCTCCCAAGATCTATTCGTACCCAGGGGAGCGGGGCAGGGCGGTCTCTCCGAAGCCAATCAGAGTTCGGGGAGAAGGCGAGGCCCTGGCAGTCATTCTCCTGACCTGGCTCTCACTATCACGTGTCCCTTCGTGGTGGCATCTCTGTCACCATCTCACCTGACCACCACCTCCCTAATTTCTAGAACCTGCCATGAAACAGACACGTATAAAAACAAAAACCCAGGGCTGGAGCGATAGCACAGTGGGGAGGGCATTTACCATGCACGCAGCCGACCCGGGTTCGATTCCCAGCATTCCATATGGTCCCCCAGCACTGCCAGGAGTAATTCCTGAGTGCAGAGCCAGGATGAACTCCTGTGCACAGCTGGGTGTGACCCAAAAAGCCAAAAAAAAAAAAAAAACAAAAAACCCAAAACCGCTTGCTGAAAAATTTGGGTGATTTTGGAGGCTCTGCCGGCTGAATCTAGAGCCGGGAACTGAAGGTGCCCGCGAAATCAGGCCTGGGAGGAGCGCGTGGGTGGGCACGGCAGCAGGGCGCCTGGAGCTGCCTGTGGGCACGGGAAGTGGGGAGCCGAGGGAATGGGCAGACGCCGCCGACCCCAGGAGCTTAGGTCCAGGGCGCTTGCTCCGGCCTGGAGTCCTGGAGGCAGGAGCCGGGGGTAAGACATCAAAGGGGAGACAGGAGGGTCAGAAGGAGCGTGGGGGAGGGGGAGGAGGAGGAGGGGAGAGGAGAGGAGGGATGAGGAGAGAAGAGGAGGAGGAGGAGAGGAGGAAGAAGGGGAGGAGGAAGAGGAAGAGGAGGCGGCGAGGAGGAGGAAGGGGCCACAGGCCCAGGCGTGAGGTGGCTTCTAGAAGCTGGGTGCTGGGAAGTGAGGGTCGCCCCTCCCCGTAGAGCCTCCAGCAGGGCCGCTCCCGCTGCCACCCCCAGGCTGTGGCCAGGTGAAGCCCTCCGGGCCCGGGCACCGCCCCGAGCAACTGAGAGAAACTCGTGTTTCAGTCAGCACATCTGTGGCCCTCTGTGACCGAGGCCACGGGAAGGGGACAGTCTCAGCCGTAAGTGGCCAACTGCCCCCTTTTCAGAAAAACAACAAGGGAACCCCAGAACTGGGTGCCCCGGAAACCGGCCCCACTCAGTGGTCCCGAGGGCGTCCGGGTGGCCCATGGTCGCCTTCACCCTCTCCCGCCCGGGGTGGGCGCCACTCACCCGCTTTACGTGTGTCGGGGGTGACGTCGCTGGACGTGGAGCCCCTGGCCAGGTCCAGGTTTGTCTCGTCGCGGCCCTCTCGCTCCTCGGGGATGACCATGCTGGCCTTCTCCCTGGGGTGGACAAACAGGTTGACCGGTCAGCTGGACTCCTTTCAAACTCCCGCTTCTGAGAACGGCGAGGTGGGAGCCAGCGGTGTGAGTGCACGGAGGAGGGGGCAGAGCCGGCGGTGGGTGGGTGGGTGGGGGGAGCCCAGAAGCAGCGTCACCCTCGGACCCCGGACCTGTCCCCCAGGCACACGGATGTGGGGAGGGGTTGGGGGTTGTTGATCGGGGTGTCTGGTGAGACGAGCGGACTCCTGAGCCCTTGGAAACTCTTCGTGTTCCCTGAGATGCCACCATGGGTTGGGCTGACTCAGCACCGAGGGCAAGAAAATGCAGAAGGTGGCAGGGGCCCGGGTGTGACGCCCAGCACAGCTGAGGGTGATCCCCTGAGCACTGCCAGGTGCGCCCCAAACCAAACAGACCAACACACACACACACACAGAGCTCTTTTTTTATTTTTATTTTATTTTTTTTTTTGTTTTTGGGTCACACCCGGCGATGCACAGGGGTTACTCCTGGCTCTTCACTCAGGAATTACCCCTGGTGGTGCTCAGGGGACCATATGGGATGCTGGGATTAGAACCCGGGTCGGCCACGTGCAAGGCAAACGCCCTACCCGCTGTGCTATTGCTCCAGCCCGGACACAGAGCTCTTGATGGTAAGCCCCTTTAAGCACTCTCACCCTTAAAGGAAAAGTCAAGGTTAATGTAGCAAAGTAATTCTGTCTTACTGAGCGTGACTGGTCAGAAAACCTTTTTTATTTTTTTTGGCTTTTTGGGTCACACCTGGCGATGCACAGGGGTTGTTAATCCTGGCTCATACACTCAGGTATTAACTCTTGGTGGTGCTCAGGGGACCCTATGGGATGCTGGGAGTCGAACCTGGGTCGGCCGTGTGCAAGGCAAACGCCCTCCCCGCTGTGCTGTCGCTCCAGGCCCTGGTCAGAAAACTTTTTAAAAAACTATTTTGGATCACCGTGATTTATGAGGCCAACAAAAGGGTTTCCTGCATGCCACATTCCAACGCCCCCTACCCGCACCAGCGTCCACACCCTCCTCCACTGCCTCAGGGTCCCCCCTCAAATCCCCACCCCTCCCCCCTTTTGGGGGGGCCTCCTGAGCGGTGCTCCCCGAGGAGGCGGTGCTCAGGCCTGTGCGGGGTGGGGCAGGGGTGGGGCCTTACAGGGGCCTCTGGGCCGCGGGGGAACCAGCCTCAAACGTGGGTCACGCACCCTGACCGCTGTACTCCACCTGCCTGCCTCCCCCACTGTTTCCGGAGCCGGGGACAGACTCCGGGGCCGACGCAGAGCCTGGACGGCCGAGTCCGCTCCCCGGCCCCCTGGGGGTTTAGACCGACAAACGCTCGTCTCTGTTCCTCTGCCGGAGCACAGTCAGGGGGGCGCGGGGCTTTGGGCCACCTCGCGTGGCCTCTCCGGGTGCACGCACACAGCCGTCCCTCGCTGCGGGCAGGCCCAGGTGCCCGTACCAAGGACCGACTCCGTCACCGTGACTGAGAGGCAGACTCGGGAGGGGCAGGCATGGCGAGAGACCGTCGGTGGCGGCGGAGCCAGCGGGCCGCCAGGATCTGGGGCCTCCCGGGCACCCCGGGCTCTGCCAACGAGCCAGGGAACAGCAAGGCCCGAACCCAGCACCTGGTTTTGTGGCGGGAAGATGAGCCGGCACGCCCGGCGTCTCTCGCCCCACTTCAGGTGGGAGATCGCAATGTCCCACCCCCACCTCCAAGGACGGTGGCGTAACAGACCCAAGGTGCATACCAGCACGGTGCTGGGCGCAGAATCAGCTCTGGGTGTGCGTGAGCCGCTACCATCATGGGACCCTTCCCCCGGGAAGGGCGACTCACCCCCTCGCTCCCCACGGTGAAGCTCTGAACAGATGCAGCCTGGGAGGATGGCGGCCTCACACCACGCCACGACTGTTTTAATCCGCAGTTAGATCAAACCCCTCCTTGGCCACAAACACATTAGGACGACAGAGTCTATCTGACGGGGGAAACAGGCTCCTTCCATGAAGCCTGAGCTGTGGAGAGCGGAGCTGGGCTCTCAGAGCCACTGAGTGTGATTAACCAGGATGGCCCTTGATCGTCCACACTCAGCCCCGGCTTTCAGCATCATTACTTGAGGTAATCTTGCGGGGGCTGGGGTAGGGGGCGGCAGGGGCCGGGGCGGCGGAACATGTGTCTCGCACATGAGGGCCCCTGAGCGTCGGGTCACCGCCCAAAAGTTACCCGGCACGGAGCTGGAGCGATAATACAGTGGGTAGGTTGTTTGCCTTGCACGGGGCCAACCTGGGTTCAATTCCCAGCACCCCATAGGGTCTCCCGAGCACCGCCAGGAGTAATTCCTGAGTGCAGAGCCAGGAGTGACCCCTGAGTATCGCTTGGTGTGACCCAAAAAGCAAAAAAAAAAAAAAAAAAAAAGTTACCCCATGTGAGCATGTGAGCGACACAGAAAAACGATGAGAAAATTTAGAATTCCAATTTCCATCTAAAGCAGCGCAGTTTGGCCTGCAAAGATCACGCGGAGGGCAGGGCCTTGCACACAGGTGACCTGGGTTAGATCTCGGGGCACCCCGCTGGGTCCCCCAAGCCCCACCAGAAGGGATCCTGGAGTGCAGATAAGGGGCCCTGAGCATCCCTGGGTGTGCTCGCCGCCCCCCCTCAACCCCCCCCAACAAACCAAACAATAAAGTCACGTGACCATCTGCTCTGCTTTGCTGGAGGGTCTCTGGTGACGTCTCCGGCTTCACTCGGGGATCATATTTCTGAACTGCAAAATTTCAGACACCCCCCCACCCCAGCCTCTCTCTGACAGGCGGCGACCCCTGCAGAACCCCCCTGGCCCGCAGAGGTTATGGCCAAACGGCTCTTTTCTCCCCCGGGAACATTTTCTTGTCGCTAACTCGCCAGTGCCTGCTTCTTCTGTCTCTTGCCCAGGTGCCACCCATTGATCCCGAGTTCGGAGAAACGACCCTCGGGCTGCCAGTCGGCTGGGGCCGTTCCCCTCTGGCGGGCTGGAAGGCGCGGCGCTGAGTCTGTCCCGACGGCCCCTCACCACCGGGCGGCGGCGTGCCCTCTGGCTCCCGCACCGGGCCTCGGGCTCCGCGCGTCTCATGCCTGAACCGTTCTTCAAAACAGACACGTCTCGCACTCCCCCGGGTCTCTGGGAAAGTCAGGACGGGCGAGTCCCAGTTGCGCGGCCGACGGCTCCGGGCCCGGGAGGGGCTGGCACAGAGGCGGGCGGGCGCTCACTAAGGGACGCAGGGCCACGGGGGTCTCTGCCCCGGATGTGCCTGCCTCCTCCACCTGGCATCCCCGAGCCGGCTCACGCACTCGTGGGCATCACCTGGGCACGGCCGGCTCCTCGCCCCGAGGGTCTCCTTGTTCCTCATGTGTGGCCCCCAAACCAAAGACAGAAACAAGCCAGAGAAGGGAGGCCTGGCGGGCGATCCTGGCCCAGTGGCGGGCACTGCCAGCGCTTTCACCCCCGGCCCCGGGCCCTTTGCTTCTCCCCACCCCCCTCCTCCCGGCCACTGTGAGCTGAGCGGTCACCAAAGGTCACCCACACCCACCGGCTCCTCACTCGGAGGCCGAAAGGGCCTCTGAAAACGTGGCCCCATCACAGTCCACCTCACCCTGCTGCATCCCCTTCCCTCGGGAGCCAGCCTCAGCGGACAGTGCTCCTGTGAGGCTGTCCCCATCCCCGGATGGGCCTCGGGGCCCGGGACCCCAGCGTGTCACAGCCTTTCAGCACTGCTCCTCAGTTCAATACTCAGAGCCCCTCAGCCTTGGCCATCCCCTGTCCCGGCGGGACCCCGGGAGGCTGGAGCCTCTTCCTGCGTCTCGCTCAGGCCCAGCAGCGCCAGGGGCCCTACAGATGCCCAGAGCGTGTCTGGGGGCCGAGCCTGGGGTGGTGGGAGGCGAGGGACACGGTGCCCGACACGCCTTGCTGGCCATCACACTCCTGACCATCTTCCGAGACCACACACAGACCCTCCGTGCCGCGGGAACAGGCGAGTCTGGGATATATTCTGGGGTGCGGGGTGCGGGCAGGCCTCACACTCCCGAGGCTGGAGATCAATCAATCCCTGGCCCCTCACGGTCCCTTGAGCACCCCACCAGGTCGGATGGTCCCCATCACCCTATGCCCCTCCAGTCCTATACCCGGTAAAAAAAAAAGTAACTTTTTTTTTTTTTTTTTGCTTTTTGGGTCACACCCGGCAATGCACAGGGGTTACTCCTGGCTCTGCACTCAAGAATTACCCTTGGCAGTGCTTGAGGGACCATATGGGATGCCAGGGATCAAACCCGGGTTGGCCACGTGCAAGGCAAACACCCTACCTGCTGTGCTATTGCTCCGGCCCCTTATTTTTTTTTTTAAAAAAGGAATTTTCCTGGGCTCAAAGGACTGGCCAGTCACCGCACGCCTAGAGGCATGAGGCGAAGGACACCTCAGAGGCCTCCTCTGTCCTGGGGTCCCGTGGCCCTTCCCCAGGGCTGAGGGCTGAGCACCCCACTTCCGGGAATGCGGCCCCTGAGTGGGGCTCTCACAGCCCAGCCCGGGGCACGGACGTTCCCTGGGAAAATCCTCCGCCGGGGCCGCCAAAGAGAATGTCTGGCCCCTCGCAGCCCCCGACAGGCTGCCTGTGAGACCAGAAGCCCGGTGTGGCCGAGTCAGCCTCAGTCCCAGGCCGGGGCCCCCTCCGGCCGGACCTCTGCACCCCAACTTCCCTTCCTAGCTTGCAAGGCCCCTCGGGGACCCGCCAGGCCACCACCCCGCACCAAACTCCCAGCTCTCGGCTGGCATCTCGGGAGCTGGGCAGATTCTCCAAACGCGTGTTCTGATTCCAGACAGAAAACGCTTTCAGGGCAACAAGAGTTGAGTCATCTGCCCTTTCTGGAGGGTTCCTTTGCCTGCCCCCTCGCGCCCCCTCCTCCGCATGCGCAAACTTCACACCTTATCTCTCGGGAGGGTGAGCTGAAGTCACTGCAGCAGGGAAACGTTGCCCAGGAAACAGGCCGACCGTGGAAATTTTTCCAAGGGGTAATAAAGCAAAAAAACCCACTTAATACAAATGAAAAGGAGAAATCTGGGGTATGGTGGGGGGGGGGGGGGCGCACAGCAAGGGAGGGAGATGGAGGCTTTAAAAGTCTATTTCTATTTCTTAGAAAAAGGAGAACTTGGTTCTGTTCTGTGCCTTCGCTGTCTCAGAGGCAGGGAAACTGCTGGGGGGTGTGGGGGGACAGTGGTGGGGGTGCGGCAAGACCAACCCCCCCACTTCCTCCCCTCAGATTCCGGGGTCTCCCCCGGCCCCAGTGGAGCCTGTGCCTTTTTTTTTGGGTTCCTCCTGGCTCTGCACTCAGGAATCACTCCTGGCGGTGCTCAGGGGACCCTATGGGATGCTGGGAATCGAACCCGGGTCGGCCGTGTGCAAGGCAGACGCCCTCCCCGCTGTGCTATGGCTCCAGCCCCAGCCTGCGCCTGCTGACGTGCGTCCTGAACGGGTTATTACCTGATGAGTTTCTCAAACGCCTCTTTCTCCTTCCGCAGGGCCGTGAGGTAACGCTGCTCCTCGGTCGAGCCCCCGTAGATAAGGAAATAGACCCTGCGAGAGAAGACAGGATCCTTCAGGCCCGGGCAAGAGACGGGGAGCCCTGGAGAGGAACCAGCAGCCCCCAGAGTCCCAACGGTAAATATTTGACGAAGGAGAAAAGGTTCCATTAATCACAGACTCAGCTGAAACGCAGGGGCTGAAAACCCCCACCTGTTCAGGGGTCTCGGCACCACACGGGTTTCGTGTTTTGTTGGTTTTATTTGTTTCTCCCCTTTTGCCAAAGGGAGGAAGAGACTTGAGGCCAACACAGATCTAACGAAGGGGACAGAGTAACAGTTTTCCGCCTAACTACAAACAAGTCAGCAAACAAGCCACCTGAGCCAAATTATTTCTCTCTCTCTCTTTTCAATTTTTTTCTTCTGCACCTCTGCCAAACTGCCGTTTCGAGCCTTGGCGGGTGGTTGGGAAGACCAGAGCATGGGAGCTCGTGTTTGTGAAAAACCAACAAAAGGAATCGAGCTACGGGACCCGTGTCTCCACGCGGCCTCCCTCTGCGCCTTCGGACTCCTGTCTGAGCAGAACCCAGTGACCACACGTTTCTCTGACTCTGGGGGCTGCGTGAGGCCAGCTGAGCGCTGCCCGCCGTCACTGGCTCGTTCCCTGTCCCGGGGCTCCGCTTTTCCAGCCCCCTCTGGCCGCTGAGGGGTGGGAGGCACCGTCCACTCCACCCTCTGCCTTCACCTCCGAGCTGGGGCCGCCTCCCTCCGTGCCTCCTCCATCGGTCTATCCACCCTCACTCGCCCAGATTCTACTTCCTGCAAGCCGGGGCTGGGGAATGGTTCAGGCCCGGATGAAAGGTCCAGAGACCTCGGCTCCCCGCTGAGGGCGCCGCTGTGGGCAGTCATGGTCTCTGGTCACTTGGGGGGTCTCGGTGTCCTGCTGAAACCAGGACAGACTCCACTCCTGGGACTCTGCATATGGACGGAATCTGGACACGCCTGACATGCCTCGATTCGGTCACCCGAGTACTCCAAGGCCTCGGACCCGCGACCTGCAAGGCTGATGGGCAGCAAAGGACGGCAGGTCCACCGGCCTCTGATTTATGGTCGCTTCGCCCCGAGTTATTTGGGGCCCCTCCCACCCCCGGGCAAGGCTGCGTTCGTTCAACGATGCCGAACGGTTTCTCTTGGCTCCGGGTCTGGTTCACGCTGAGTTCAGGATATTAATTTTGCTGTTTATTTCCCCCCAGATGGCTGGCGAGCCAGAACACTATATTCTCGGGGACTCATCGCTTTCCTATCTGATAGTCCCTGAGATCTTTCCCAGTTGATGGTTTCTCGAGAGAGACAGGGCGCAATAATTCTCCCCGCGCGTTACTTTGATGAGCTGCAAGTTGGAATTTCTAAGAGAAGGGCATTTTCTCAGGCTGGAATTACTTTTTTTTTTCTTATTTTTTTTTTTTAGCTTTTGGGGGCACACGCAGTGGTGCTCAGGGCTGACTCCAGGCTCTGGGGCGCAGGGATCACTCCTGGCAATGTTTGGGGGGCCCTATGGGGTGCCGAGGATAGATGGAGCCCGGGTTGGCTGTGTGTAAGGCCAGCGCCATACCTGCTGCACAATCTCTCGGGCCCCACCGGGCTGGGATGACTTAGGTGGTGGGTCAGGTCACATGACAGGAAACAAAGTGCTATGCGTCCAGACCTGAGGACCCTCCCGGGTCTGGGCATTAGGTGTCCGTCCCGTGGTGCCCACGAGAATCCACACACCCGGATTCAATGCTGCTGCAAGAGCTGCCAGCGCCCCCGGACTCCTCCCAAACCCCCACATATCAGGAAGGATGGAGCCCTCGGGGGCGGGGGGGCGGGGTCCGGGGGAGGGGGCACCGCCACTTGCCTCAGAGGTCGGCCAGGTCTACTTGCCCTGTAAATCTCGAGCTGCCGCACGAAGGTCAGCTCGGCGTCGTACAGAACCACGTATCTCGGCTCCAGCTCGTACAGAACCCTGGTCAGGGCGTAGGGGTCGCTGCACCCCAGCAGCGGGTGGAGGATGGTCAGGGGGTCCCTGAGGAGGCCGTAGGCAGCATCCGACGACACGTTCACGGCGAAGTCCTCGGGCGCGGCTTCTTCCGGGCAGCCTTCCGGGCTGCTGCTCGGGTCTCCGGCGAGGCCCGCCGGGGCCTCCCCTTCTTCCCCTTCCGGCTCCTCTGTCTTGGCCACCATCTGCGTGAGGGTCAGCTTCTTCTTCTTCTTCGCCGTCCTCTCTTTGGCCCGGGCGCGGCCCTTGGGGCCTTTGCCGGATTTCACCCCTCTCCTGGCGCAGTCCTCCTTCCTGAACCGCGCCCAGTCCTCCTCGGCCGGGCCGTCCTTCTCCTTCTCAAAGGTTTTCCGGTACAGCCTCAGTAGGAAGGCCTCGGCGCCGCAGGACAGATACTCCCGCAGCTGGGCACACGTCCGGTCGTCACTGGCGCAGATGAGCACCTGGCCTGGAGTCAGCACCAAGACCAGGGTTAGGGGGCTGCCCCGCCCTTGCTCCCCCCTCCCCGTGCTCCCCGGGCCTCCCCCTCCCAGAGCCGTCCACTCCACCCCCGAGCCCCGGAACATAAACATCATTTCCCACTTGCTCAAAAGGGGTCTCAGGGTTGCATCCAGTGCTCGTGTCTGGCTGGCAGGATCATGCAAATCTTTTAAGTCAAGTCGAAGCCAGAAATACTTAAGTCTCCCGGATGGAGGGCCGAGGGCCGCAGGGGGGCTCGCAGGAAAAGCTCTTTTTGATTAATCACTCCCCACCTCAGAGGATCTTATACACCAAAATAAATTTCAAATGGATTACAGAGTCAAATGCTGCCTATGAAATCCCGGGGGGGGGGGGGGAGAGAGAGAGAGAGAAAAAAAAATGGGTGGGGGAAGGGATGGGGAATCATTTCTAGCCTTCCACTCCAGATGGAGACAGTTTTCTTGGCCTAAAAGCAAGGGAAGAAATCGCAAAGAAGACGGACGTCTAGAATCTAAGATCCGCTCGACAAGGATTTAAAAATGAAATGGAATACTGCAGTGACAGAGCTCAAGCCAGAAGCAGGGACGCGGATTAGCGGTAATCAGAGGTTCGAGCCGAGGGAACACACACATCACCACACACACACACACACACACACACACACACACATCACCACACACACACACACAAAGACACCTGCCCCCCCACATCCACACAGATATACAGATACACACACACACACACAAACACAGAGAAGATATCCTCCCCTCCAAGATCCACAGATCTACACATACACAAACACAGAGAAAATACCAAATACCTGCCTCCCATACACAGATTCACATATACATACATACATACACACACATACACACACAAATGCACCCCCACCTCCCTACATATACAAATACATGCATAGATACACACAGGTACACACACACACACACACACACACACACACACACACACACACACACACACACGAAGAAGAACCACCGATCAGTATTCTATCCTTAATACATAAAAACTTGATACAAACTGAGAATCCAGCCCACACCGGCAGAGGGAACCAAGGCGGCCCACCAGGAGAGCAAACGCGTCTGAGAAAACAGGGGGCTGGACCCCACACCAGAACTAAACATAGGTAACATTCTGCCCCCATCAGTCGCCGAGACAGCTGGAAGCATCTCTCTGCCCACAATCACGCCGAACTCTTCACATGAGTTACATGACCAAGGGAGAAACACCCATCGGCTAAAAGAGAGGAAAACGGACTTAAACCCAACCTTGGGGCCCGGAGCGATGGTACAGCGGGTGGGTGACAGACAGGGGGATGATGCGTGTATGTGTCTGGCACGTGGCTGACCAGAGCTGGACTCCCAGCACCCTGTATGGCCCCCCGAGCCCTACCGGGAGGGATCCCCGAGTGCAGGGCCAGGGATAAGCACTGAGCACCAGCAGGTATGGCCCCACCCCCGCCCCACCCATAAGTTAATGTGCTCTGTCTTTGTTTTGGGGGTCAGTCCCCGAGATGCACAGGGGCTCCTCCTGTCTCTGCACTCAGGAATGACTCCTGGCGGTGCTCAGGGGACCCTATGGGATGCTGGGAATTGAACCTGGGTCGGCCACGTGCAAGGCAAATGCCCTCCCCGCTGTGCTCTCGCTCCAGCCCCAATGTGCTCGGTCTTAAGAGCTGCATCACCCATAACGTGACTCTGGCAATGTGATACCGAAAATACGTTAAAGGAAAACAAGGTGGAGTGGACCGCGCTGGCCAGGGCGATCCTGTCCCCTCCCTTCTCTCTTCTCTTCCCCTCCGCCCTGTCTCTGAGGTGGGACTACTTGGCGCTGGGCCCCTCAGTCACGGCACCACGAGTTCCGGAGTAACATCGCCAGCATGTTCCGACGCCTAAGGACTGTGTGCTTGCCATTCTGGAGGAGTTCGAAGATGCAAGCCATCGTTTGGGCAGTCAGTCGTGTGTGTGTGTGTGTGTGTGCATGTGTGCGCACATCATTTGGGCAGTCAGTCGTGTGTGTGTGTGTGTGTGTGTGTGTGCGTGTGTGCGCACATCATTTGGGCAGTCAGTCGTGTGTGTGTGTGTGTGTGTGTGCGCGCGCGCGTGCATGCAGGCGGGGGGGGCGCGTGGCATTGGGGTGTCTGAGGCCCCACCTGGCAGTGCTCAGAGCTATCCCAGGCTCTGTGCTCAGGGTCACTCCTAGTGACGCTCGGGGACTGGACGTGACGCCAGCATGCAAGGTGCAAGGCAAGCACGCGCCTCCTCGTACTCCTTGAAATGCAAACCATGATTTTTTTTTTTAAATCTAGTTTTCTTCATTTATTTTATGAATTCGTGACTTTGGCTTAGGACATTTCCCTAGCCCTGCACTAAGGGATCCCTCTGTCATGCTCAGGGGACCACATGCAGTGCCAAGATGGAACCCAGGCCGGCTGCGGGCAGGGCCTGAGCCCCAGTGCCATTGCGGAGGCACTGGTTCGATTTGGAAAAACGAGTTTGTGTCTCGTCCACGGTGCCCGGGGTGGGCGCGCTCATGTTTGACTGCAGAAGCCCGAACAGCCTTTCCCGGGGCCGGGCAAGGTCGCGATCTCTGAGGCCCACTGCTGGGGAGACACAACGCAACGCTTCTCAGCGTCCGCCGCCGGGACCCAGACTGGAGACCCCGTAAACAGACAGGTGGGGATTAGCGGCATCTCTAAAGAGAAGTTCTGAAAACACAACCAGAAGGAATAGAAAAACCCCAAACCTGCTGTCGTGAGTATTTCATGATTCAACCTGGAGAAGGTCCCAGGCACCGGATGGTCAGGCACACGGCTGAGCAGCAAAGCTCGTGCCTCGTCCACACGAGAAGCAGAAATAAAGGGCAGGGGAGGAAGAGGAGGGAGAAGGGAGGAAGGGAAAAGGACAAGAGGGAGGGAGGAAGGAAAGAAGAAAGGAAGGAAGGAAAGAAAGGAAAGGAAAGGAAGGAAAGGAAAGAAAGGAGGGGAGGGAGGATGGAAGGAAGGGAGGGAAAAAGAAGAGGGAGGGAGGGAGGAAGGGAGGGAGAAGGGAGGGAGGGAAGGAGGGAAAAAGGGAAAGAGGGAAGAAGGAAGGGAGGGAGAAAGGAAGAGAGGGAGAAAGGAAGGAAGGAAGAAAAGGAGGGAGGGAGGGAGGGAGGAAGGGAGAAGGAAGGAAGGGAGGAAGAAATGAGGAAGGAAGGAAGGAAGGAAGGGAGGGAGGGAGGGAGGGAGGGGGAAAATAAGAGGGAGGAAGGGGAAAGAAGGGGAAAAAGAAGGAAGGAAGGGAGGGAGGAAGGAAGGAAGGAAGGAATGAAGGGAAGAAAAAGAGAGAGGGAAGAAGTAAAGAAGGGAGGGAGGGAGGGAGGGAGGGAGGAAGCACAAGCAAGCCCCCGTGAGCAAGAAGAGGCCAGCAGGCCGAGAGGGTTTCAGAAATTCATCCCCCTGCAGCACACGAGCAGGCCAGGCCGGCCGGAAGCTCCGAGGACCCCACTCCCTCGGGGAAGCAACCGTCACCCACCATCCCCCGCTGGCTCCCCTACCTGGACCCCCCAGGGCTTCGCTCTCCTGGTTCTCTGCCTCGATTTCTTTCAGCACTTCCGTCAGAGCTTCCCACTTGGGGCTGCTTTCGAGGACGAGCTCCCTCTTTGTTTCTGGGGGAGGAAGGATGCGCGTTAGCCGCCTCCGGGCCTTGACACCTGCGCCCGGCGCCAGGCCCCTGAGCTCCCTGCCGTCCCCGCCAGCGTCACCCCCGTCCACAGAAGCAGCCGCTTTCTTGGAAAGGGTCTCCCGGGGGTCTAGGTCAGAGGCTCCCAGACTGAGCCAGTCTGCTGCCCGCTCTGTTTCGGGGGGCGGGGGGGGGGGGGAAATCATTCCGTTTACTGCTGGAAATTCATCTTTATGTGTTTTTTTTTCCCTCTTTTTGGGTCGCACCCGGCAATGCACATGGGTCACTCCTGGCTCATGTACTCAGGAATCACTCCTGGCAGTGCTCAGGGGACCCTATGGGATGCTGGGAATCGAACCTGGGTCGGCCGCGTGCAAGGTAAACGCCCTCCCCGCTGTGCTGTCGCTCCAACCCCAGAAAGACATCTTCCTTAAACGAACAGAAAGGTCCCCATCCCACCCTATCCCCCGGGTGCCCGAGGCTCCCGATGACCCTTTGGATGGTCCCACGATGCCCACCACGGGGCAGGCGTCCTGGAGCCGGGGCAGACTGGTCTGAAGACGGCCAGGCGGGCCGACGAGGGCTTCCTGACCCCAAATGAAGGGGTCGGCACAGAAGGACGGTGGCTGCCCGCCGGTGCCCAGAGCCCAAGGTTTCCACGACCTCGAGCACGGAACTTACGGAGGTGGCCACTGACTTCTCTCTCAGAACTCAGACCTGGCCCCGACAGGCTGAAGCTTCCAGGCGGCCTGACCCCGCCGCAGGCCCTAAAAACACCCGACTGGTTTACTACACCGACAAGGTACGGGGTGTGTGGGGGTTCTTATTTGTCTCATTCTACAACGTTTCTGTTCCCTAACAAGCTAATAGGGACATGAAAGCACCCCACTAAAATGTTAAGTGCCTAGAAATGACTATCAAGTGGGGGGTGGGAGGAGGGAACCCCAGAACGATCACCCAGCAGTTCCCAAGGAACAGTCAGAATATTCTAGATGGGCGTTGGGCACTGCTTATTTAGAACGGATGCTAAGATGCGCCCTGCGACATGTGCCTGACATAACAGCACCTCTGTTACACAGGACACACAAGCACACACTGTACACGTGGCTGAAGAAAATGTGCGCGCGTGGTCCCCTTCTGCACGCCTCACGCTTACACCAAAGACGCAGTGACGGACGGGAGCCTACGCGATACCTTGCTTTTCTTTCGTCTCCACTTTTTCCGGTATTTTGTCCTTTTTGCTCAGTTTGGTATCTGGAATGTGGTACACCCGTGCTCGAGCATTCACAAACATCGAGGTGCTGGCGTCAAGGAACAGCCACCCTGGGAGGGAAAGGAGAGCCCAAGAGGCCGTTGAGGACCGGAGAGAGAGCACAGTGGGTAGGGCGCTGGGTTTGCACGCGGGGTTTCATCTCCAGCGCCCCTCGTGGTCCCTGACCACAGAGCCAGGAGTCGGCCCTGAGCCCTGCTGGGTGTGGCCTTCTGCTCCCCCCCCCAACCAAGACAACCCCCCTCAACAACAGCAACAAAAAACTCTGGAACGGATATAAATATTAATCATTATACGTAATGGAAGTCAAGGAGGAGGAAACACTTGGCATCCAATAAAACCCCTATGCTCATGCTCTGGCGGGACTTGGGGCCAGAGACCATCCCAGTGCTCCCTGCTGCCGGGTCCCCGGCAGGATGCAGTGCGGTTGTCACACCAGCTCCGGGAAGGACGGGATGCTCGGCTCCTACCTGAATCCTGCGAGAGAGCAGAGCTACCCGGGAGAGCCTGGCAAGCTCCCCGTGGCGTATTCGAGACGCCAAGAACAGTAACAACAAGTCTCACAACGGAGACGTGACTGGTGCCCGCTCCAGCAAATCGATGAGCCACGGGGACGACAGTGCGCCAGTGTTACCTGAATTCTGACCAAATGCCTTCTCGGTCGCCCTCAGTGACTCCAGGAGGTTGAGGAAGGTGACGCAGTCGTACTGGGAGAGATACAGCAGCAGCGTCCGCAGGATCTTCAGGTCCTGAACCAAGGACTTGGTCTTGGCGCCCAGCTGATGCCACAGGGGGTCCAAATAGTGGCGGATGGTCTGAAAGAGGATGAAACTCAGTAACTGCTGGGCTCCGTTCAACCGGGCGGGTCCTACAAGTGGTAAAGCTTCCAGCGACCGTTACCCCTTAAACACTGTAAAATAGTTCCCATTTTATGTTGTGTATATTTAGCCACAATAATAAAGAAAATCAGAGGCCGGAGCGATAGCACAGTGGGGAGGGCGTTTGCCTTGCACGCGGCAGACCCGGGTTCGATCCCCGGCATCCCATAGGGTCCCCCCAAGCACTGCCAGGAGCAATTCCTGAGTGCAGAGCCAGGAGTAACCCCTGAGCATCGCTGGGTGTGACCCAAAAAGCAAAAAAAAAAGAAAAAAAGAAAATCAAGAGGAAAAAGAAACAAAACACTAAGAAAAAGTCTCAAACATTATCCCCCGAGGAAATGGAAGAGGGAAAAATAAATCTGGTTTCGTTGGATCCTAGCCCCAGCCTTTACATTTCCTCGCGTCAAGCAGAGGGCACCGACACTGGACCTTTCCCATCGGACAGGAGCGAATTCAGTCGTCTATACCCGCATTACTCGCTGGGACGGAAGAGGCCTGCTAAACGCCAGCGCCTCAATTCTTTATTTTCTGGGTGAAGTCAGGGCACGTGGCTCAGACACACTGGGGTGGGCTGCATCTCTGTCCCGAGTGGGTGGAGACGTGGGACAGAGATGCAGCCAAGGATGTGGGCCAGGGAAGCAACCGGAAAACAACGCCCCTTCTGTGGATGTGGCGACAAAGAGAGGCCTTTGGCTTGGTTGGGGGCCACAGCGTGCTGTGCTCAGGACTTACTCCTGGCTCTGTGCTCAGTGATCACTCCCAGGGGTACTGAGGGGACCCACCCGCCGGGGCGCTGAGGACTGAACCTGGACTGGCCGCGTGCAAGGCAAGCGCCCTCCCCACCGTCCTATCACTCCAGCCCTTCGTTTATTCAAGTCTGACTCATGGACGGGAACGTTTGTTCAATTAACAGTGGACTACATGGAAATAAATCTTTAGATTTTTTTTTTCCCCCTTTTTGGGTCACACCCGGCGTTGCACAATGGTTACTCCTGGCTCTGCACTCAGGAATTACTCCTAGTGGTGCTGGGGAGACCCTATGGGATGCCGGGGATCGAACCCAGGTCGGCTGAGTGCAAGGCAAGGGCCCTGGTTTTCAACACTGTATGTTTTCCGAGGACAAGTTCACAACTCCTCAAATGTTTCCATCGAAAAGAATGTGAGATGAAAAAAAAAGTGTGTGTGGGGGAGTGGCAGAGCGATAGTCCAGTGGGGAGGGCGCCTGCTGTGCACGTGGCTGGCCCGGGTTCAATCCTTGGCACCCCATGTGGGCCCCCGAGCCCTGCCAGAGTCTGCAGTTAGCCCTGAGCACTGCCAGGTGTGGTCCCAGAACAAAATCAATTTTTTTTTTTTATCCTCATGCAATAAATGCTAGCAGATGTGTAGAGGAACAAAGCTCGAGATATTCGTCTACTATCTCATTATTTCATAACAAAATGGCTTTTGAAGAATTGAGAAATTAAGGGTCAAATTTTTCCTAAAAGTGACTATAAAAATACTCATCATGCATTATTTCCAGTGACAGAGTGATTCAGTGTTCTAAAGTTAGGAACTGGTTTTACCAACCATGGGGGTGGGGGGGTGGGAAGGGAAAAACAAAGCTGCCTGGAATTTTTTTTTTTTTTAAAAAAGCCCTTTCTGGATCTATAATTCAATCTCAGGCATTTACACATCTATATTGATATTAATCTTTGATTAAAAAAATGAGAATAAAAAATGCTTGGAAGTCTTACCTTTTTTTTGCCCTAGAAAGCAATTTTATGACAAGCTTCACATTCCTCAGTAGTGAAAACTTACCCCAATTTTTTTTTTTTTTTCTTTTTGGGTCACACCTGGCAATGCACAGGGTTACTCCTGGCTCTGCACTCAGGAATTACTCCTGGCAGTGCTCAGGGGACCCTATGGGATGCTGGGAATCGAACCCGGGTCTGCCGTGTGCAAGGCAAATGCCCTACCCACTGTGCTATCGATCCAGCCCCCCCCCATGGTTTTTTATCCTCCAAAAGAGATAACAAATTTACAGATAATTATGAAGCATTCCTATATAAACCTCGACCTAGAGATATCCAAATGTTGTCATTTCAGAGAAAAAAAACATACTCCTCTCAATTCTACCCAAAACGAGATTATTATTCTACCACTGCAGAAGTCAGCGAACAATCCTGTGGCTTTTACGGCAAACGAGTCACCATTTCCCAGTATACTAAGGAAACTGTACTGTAAATCAGTCCCGCTGCATTTGGAAACAACAGCAAATTCCTACCAGGAACACAGCAGATATGAAAAATAACTGGCATCCCTCGAAAAGAGAACACAAACGGGCTGTGCTGTCAAGAAAGGAAGGGAAATGGAGCACCTTGTCAAAAGGTTTCCCGATGGCATTTTCGAGGGATAAATCTTCCACTTCAAGCGACGGGTTGTGGCACTTGAGCTCCTTGAGACACGCGTTCAGGATGTCCAACAGGGCGGTCTGGATGGCCAGCATGGCCGGCGTCATAGAAACGTGGATTTCTACCACCTCAGGCTTGTGCTGTTCTAAAAACGAGTTCACGGCCACATGGAACCTAAAGCGACAAACAGTTTTTAAGTGGTCTTATTTTTCTGAGTTTGAAGGGCTACGCATGTTGGGTCTGACTCTCTCTCTCTCTCTCTCTCTTTTTTTTCTTTTCTTTTTGGGTCACACCCGGCGATGCACAGGGGTTACTCCTGGCTCATACACTCAGGAATCACTCCTGGCGGTGCTCTGGAGTGCCCTGGGGGACCCTATAGGATGATGGGAATTGAACCCGGGTCGGCCGCATGCAAGGCAAACGCTCTACCCACTGTGCTATATCGAGCCAGCCCTTGGGTCTGATCCTCTTCCAAAGTTATTTGTGCAAATGCATTTAGGGAAGGGGGGAAGGGAGGGGAGTGACATGACAGTGCTCTCGGGAACGCTTTTCAACCTCAATAAACGAAAGGATTCAAATACGGCAGAGGTCAGGAAACGAAGGTCCAGGCCAAACCCAAGCGTCTTATTTTTGTCCCTTGCAAAGCTACACGCCCCGCTCACGGGCTGCCTGTGGCTGCCTGCGTTCGCTGTGACCCTCTCGTCTGAACGGCGAGTGTTTACTGTCCAGCCTTTTCTAGGAAGAGCATATCGAGAGGGTGCAACCGGCCAAGGAGACAGGCTGTAACCACCGCTCACAGGCAGAATGACACGTTAGCATGGGCTGTAAACTGTTTCACGACCCAAACCTCCTGTTTTTCCTCGAAATTTATACAAGTTTTTTTCAAAAAACAGTGTGCCTCGTTCCCCTGATGGGTAAAATTTTCGAAATAGGAGTGGGTGTCTTGGCTCGAAATCTGGACTCTGCCGCAACTTCAAGTTCCTGACTACACCGGGCTGGCGTCCTGGGGTGTGTGTGTGGTTGTGGGTTGTGTGTGTGTGTGTGTGTGTGTGTGTGTACGTGTGAGTTCAGGAGCTTAGTGAGGGTTGAGTGTGACCAGAAGGATCTGAATTATTCAGAGCCAAAGAGAAGTGTGTGTGTGTATGTACAGGCACCCAGAGAGAAATGTGTGTGTGTGTGTGTGTGTGTGTTGGGCATGGGTGGGGGAGGCTCATAAAATGCACAATAATGAAGGGGCTGCTGAGAGGGCTGCAGTCAGCTACCAGAAGAAAAACAATTGCCAAACCTCTCTTTTTTATAAAAACGGTCCCATGTGTGATCACCGTTTCTTCATTCAGTCCAGATCGACCGGCTTAGGACCCTAACTAGCCAGGATCAAATGCAATTAAACTGATTTATTTAATATAAATAAAAATTAAAGTGGGACGTCGGGGTCCCGGAGAGACAGGACAATGGGTAAAGAGCTTGCCTTGCATGTGGCCAGCCCAGATTATTTGTTTTTGGGGGGTGGGGCGGGGTGGGGGGCTGCCCCTGCGGGAAACTTAGCCCTCCCTGCCACAGCCTCAGTCGTCTTCAAAATCGCCCCCTCTCCTCCAGGGGACCGAGCTCGGCAGAGGGCAGCAGCGCCTTCAGTGGGGGCTTTTCGGGGTCTCCTCCACGTCGGTCTTGCCCGTTGCAGACTCAGACAATGTCCACTCCAGCTCATCTCTCGGGTCCCCGGCCCCGCCAGGAGTGACCCCAGAGCAGAGGGCCAGGAGTCAGCCCTGGCCGCTGCCTGCTGTGCCCCCACCCTATCCACCCCCCGCCCTGAAAAAAAAAAAAAAACCACAAAAAGCAGGCTGGATCTTGATGCCACAATCCACAGAGAAGTGGCAGGCATTCTAGTGAGCAACACGGCCCGGACAATGCTCCGGATCCGAATCGGGGCCAGCAACACCGGGGGGCTGGAAGGAGGAGGTGCCGCCAGCACACCTTCTCCAGATGGAACCCTGGCAACACTGAGCAGCAACTAACACGGCTCCAGGATTCGGGACTGGGACACATCCGAGCCGTGCGGCAGCTAATGCGGCCGCGCGACCTTTTCTAAAACCTGAAAACATACAATCTTTTAATGAAAACTAATTATCAAATGCCTCCTTATTAGGGTTATCTTGTTTGGGGATATAACTCCCACAACAATAGTGAATTTTGTGTTGAAATATGGAACGTAATCAAGGTGAAGAGAAAATAAAGTGAAATTCATAGTTATACAGTTGGGGTGGGGGGCGGGGAGTATACCCGGGATTTTGGTGGTGGAATATGGGCACTGGTGAAGGGATGGTGTTTGAATACGGTATAACTGAGACATAAACCTGAGAATTCTGTAACTTTCCACATGGTGATAAAATTTTTTAAAAAATAAAAATTAAAAAAAAAAAAAAAAAAAAAAAGCAGGCTGTCTCCCAGAAACACCGCTCACCTGGGCCACAGGTACAGCTTCCGGACGAAGAGGTTTCGCATCACTCTTTCCACGTGGCAGAAGCCGGTGTCAAAGGCCACGGCGTTGTCTGTGAAGGCTTTGATGAAGCCGCGTTTGTTCTTCTGGCGAAAGAGGCGCAGGATGAAGGCTTCCTGACAAGACTCGATGATCCGGTGAGCTTTGTACACCAAGATGCCTGGGGGTGGCGGGTGGTGGGGGTGTTGAGGACTCGAATCACAGTCACTCCCACCCATCCATTCACCCACTTCCCCTGGAGACTGTCAGCTCGGCTGGGGCGGGGAGGGGGGGCTCGCCACAGACCACGTGAGGCCTGCGTGGGTCATAGGAGGCACGCACTGGACACAGAGAGAGGAGAGGGCCGTGGGCAGTGATACAGGGTGGGCTCAACCAGGACAGCAGGGGGCGAAGGGGAGAGTGGAAGGAAACCTCTGGGTCAAGAGTTCCAGGCAGGAACGGGACCCGGCCCATAGTACAGGGAGGTGGGCGTCTGCCCTGGGGGCAGTCAACTCGGGTTCGATCCCCTGCACCCCACAGGGTCCATAGCACCGCCAGGAGTGATCCCCGAGCACAGAGCCAGGAGGAAGCCCCGAGCACCACCAGGTTTGGCTTCCCAACGAAACAACAACAAAAAGAGCTCCCAGGAGGGAGAGAGTACGGGGGTTAAGGTGCTCGCCCCATGCACAGATTGCAATCTGGTGCGATCCCGGGGAGGGGGCAGTGCCGGAAGTGATCCCTGAGCACAGAGCCCGGATCGCCCCTGAGCACTGCTGGGATGCACCATCCCCCAAGCAGCGGAGAGAATGAGAATGGCAGAGGGTGGGCAGAGACGGGCACAGTGGAGGGGCTGGAGGAAGAATTTCTGCCAAGGTCCCTAGTTCTCTTTCCCTGTCTGGATGGAAATAGGGCCTGGGTGACACAAGACACCCAAACTCTATGTAGCTCTAGTTGGCGAAAGGGAGTCAAAACTATTCCCTTTTTGGTGGTGGAGGGGGGCGGGGGGCACAGGAAGACACTTGAATCACAACGAGATTCAAAACAAAGAAAACGACATCTTTCCATAATTATTATCTGGACCTGATGATTATTCTCGGGCTATTCTCAGATTTAGACCTAAACCATCCATGTTCTTGCGACAGATACGCTCGCAGAACTTTGTGCTATGTTCCGAGGATCCAGAAAATGAAGCTAGTAGTGACCCCTGACCCTTTCAGACAGTCCAAAAAAACGCCCCAGTTCGATACCCAGCTCTCTCGACAATGAACTCAGCATGTTCACTCTTGACTTTTTAATGTAATTACTTGCTGCGCCTTCTGTTTTTTTTTTATGTGCAGTTATTGTTAATTAACAGTTGCATTTATTGTTAATTACAGCGCTTTCCTCCTTGTTTCTTAGGAAACTCAAATTACTTAGGCTTTCAAATCTGTTATATAAGAGTTATTATATTTAATATTTGATTACTGGAGAGAACAAGTTAAAACTCCCCATTCTATAGGATGAAATTCTTCCTGTTGGTTGGGTCAAATTCCCATATATGTTACTGGTAACAGTACTAAATCCACACACCTTTGGTTAAAAAAAAGCAAAAAAAAAACCAAAAAAATATGTATGTATATATATATATATATATATTTGTTTTGCTTTGATATATAATCACACACACAGAACACTATTCCACATTGACTGTTTTGCTGCTTAAACTGTGCATTGAGGGGTTGGAGCTGTAAGCATACTCTAGCTAAGCAAATGATTTTTCAAATAAACGTGTAACAGTTCAGAGCATTCCTTTGGAATTTGTACACCAGGATTGTTTGACAACTCCAATGCCCGTCCATGACTAATCTCTCTGCGCTACACAGCCAGAACTCTCTGAAAAAAGTGCCCCGGGATGCACTTGCTGGCCTGGCTGGAAAATACCTTGTCAAATTACAAAATATCAGAAACAGATTGACAAAGAAGAGGAGGACCCCTGCGTAGGGAACAGTGCTGGAGGAATGCAAGATGGGGCAAGGGATAAGGTGCTGTGCCGAGCATGGGGATGGCCAGGGTTTGATCCCCGGCACTCCACGGCCCCCTGTCCCGCCAGAAGGGATTCCTGAGCACGGGGCCAGGAACAGCCTGAGCACTAGCTGGTATGTCCCCCGCACACACCAAAAAAAAAAAAAAAGAAAAAAAAAAGAAAAGAAAAAAGAAAAGAAAATGCATATTCTGGAACCCAGGAGAGTTGACATTTAACCCTCACCCCCGACACACACACACACACACACACACACACACACACACACACACACACACACACACACACACACACAGAGGTGTTTATACTTTTTGGGTTTAAAATGTATTTAATTATTCTACCAAGTACATGGGGCTGGAGCCATAGCACAGTGGTTGGGCATTCGCCTTTCACGTGGCCGACCCGAGTTCGATTCCTCCGCCCCTCTTGGAGAGCCTGGCAAGCTACCCGTGCACATTGGATATGCCAAAAACGTAACAATAAGTCTCTCAATGAGAGACGTTACTGGTGCCCGCTCGAACAAATCAATGAGCAATGGGATGACAGTGACAGTGACCAAGTACATACTATTAGAAGATTTAGAAGGAGAAGTGACTCAAACACGGTCAGTCAATTAGCCACGGGGAGGTAAGGGCTCCAAGGGAGGCGCATGGGAGAACCAGGCCAAGGGGCGCCCTTTGACGTGAGGGGTGTGGGGGCGGGGCATGCAAGGGAAGTCTGGGTTTCAGGGGCCAATGCCAGCCCCAGAGCCCACTTTCTCTCTGAGGCTCGGGCATCCGCTTCCGTGCCCGGTGGGAGTACTTCTCAGCACCCAAGGGTACGGGATCAAGAGTCAGTGAGGCCACTTGAAATCAAACCCCGGGAGTGCCCTAGGACAGATGACTGGTTAAAGAAACTTTGGTACATCTACACAATGGAATACTATGCAGCTGTCAGAAGAGATGAAATCATGAAATTTGCTTATAAATGGATAGACATGGAGAGTATCATGCTAAGTGAAATGAGTCAGAAAGAGAGGGACAGACATAGAAGGACTGCACTCATTGGTGGAGTATAGAATAACATCACATGAGGGTGACACCCAAGGACAGTCGATACAAGGGCCAGGGGGATTGCCCCGTAGCTGGAAGCCTGCTTCATGAGCGGAGGGGAGAAGGCAGATGGAATAGAGAAGGGATCACTAAGAAAATGATGGCTGGAGGAACCAGTTGGGATGGGAGATGTGTGCCGAAAGTAGATAATGGACCAAACATGATGACCTCTCAGTGTCTGTGCTGCAAGCCATAATGCCCAAAAGTAGAGAGAGAGTATGGGGAGTATTGTCTGCCATGGAGGCAGGGGGAGGGTGGGAAAGGGGGGTTATACCCGGGATATTGGTGGTGGGGAATGTGCACTGGTGGAGGGATGGGTGTTGGATCATTGTGAGACTGTAACCCAAACATGAAAGCTTGTAACTATCTCACAGTGATTTAATAAAATTAAAAAAGAAAAGAAATCAAACCCCAGAGTGGGGAGCCAGGTTAGGCTGGAAGCACCAGCCAGAGTCAGCCTCACAGGGCGGCCTGAGCACCGGGAGGGGAGAACCAGCACGCCCCTCCCCCGCCCGCCCCACGCACCACTGATGTGTCTCAGAGTTACACATTTAGGACAAACAGGAAAAGCTCTTATGAGTTTCCGGGTTTCTTTTTTTTTTTTTTTTTTGGCGGGGGGGGGGGGGGTCGGCACACCCAGTGCTCCTCAGGGCTGAGTCCCAGCCCTGCACTCAGGGATCACTCCTGGCAGGGATAGGGGGACCCCGGGTTGGCTGCCGGTGAGGCGAGGCCTTAAGCCCTGTGGTGTCTCTCCAGCCCCACCTGAGTATCTGAAGACGCCTGCGTGGGGCGGGAAGGACCTGAGTGACGGCGGCATCTTAAAGCACCCCCAAAGGTGTGGCCGCCCCGACTCTGCCAGGGTCACTCTGGACCCATTTCCTGGAGCCCCGGCTGAGTGAGCCGCCCGGGAACTTCACCTCGAGGGGCTCCTCCACCCTCACAGTGTGACCGGGCCCATTTTCAGAGGGGGGGGAAACTGAGTCAGGCAGTGAGCCGGAAGCCGGCCCAGGGTCACCCTGGGGGTGTCTCTGGGAAGGGCCCCCTGTGGAGAGCTGACGGAGCCGTCTCCTCCCGCCCAGCGCCTGGACAAGGGCCATCACAGACCCAGGCCACCCCGGGCACCGCACCGCGGGCACCGGCCAGGGGAGCCCGGAGCCTGGGAAGACCGCTCACGGCGTGGGCACCGGGCACTTGCAGAGACGGTCGCAGAGGCCCCCAGCAGCTCCTGGAGGTGAGGGGTGCTGGCGGGCTTGGGCCTCTGCGCCGCTCGCAGCCCAGCAGCAGGGTCGCTGGCGGCCGGGACAGTGACACCCAGCAGAGGTGGGCGTTGCCACCCGGGACCTCCCAGGATGCAGGAAGGGCAGGTGGCTCTGACACTGCGGTGAGGCTGAGCGGTTACCCGCACTCACGGGGCCGCCCTGACCCCTAGCGGTGCTGTCAGTAACTGCATGTTTGCGCACGAACCCCACCCTATGGACTGCGGGCTGCAGCCAGGCTCCTCCGGCCCCAAAAGGTAAAAGACCGGCAGATGTAAGGGTGAATATGAGAGTCGAGAGGGACAAAGCTAGCCTAGCTGCAGTCTGCAGCAGCAGAACAATGGTCTCCGAAAAACGGCTCCTCCTGCACCTCGCTCTAAGGCCAGAGCCGCTCACTGTCTCCTCCCGGGGATGCAGACTGGAAGGACACAACAGAAGCAGGCGCAGAAACAAAGAAAGCAAACGGAAACTGAAAAAGAGGAGAGAGAGAGAGAGAGACAGAGAGAGAGAGAGACAGAGACAGAAACAGAGACAGAGAGAGAGAGAGAAGGGGGGGAGAGAGAAAGAAGAGAGGAGAGGAGAGGAGAGGAGAGGAGAGGAGAGGAGAGGAGGGGAGGGGAGGGAGGGAAGGGGAGAGGAGGGGAGAGGAAGGGAGGGGAGGGGAGAGAGGGAGAGAGGAAGGGAGGGGAGGGGAGAGAGGGAGAGTAAGAGGGAGAGGGAGGGAGAGTGAGAGAGAGAGAAGGAGGGAGAGAGAGAGGAAAGGAAAGGAGAGGAGAGGAAAGGACAGAGAGGAGAGAGGGAGAGGAAGAGGGAGAGGGAGGGAGAGTGAGAGGAGTGAGAAAGAGAGAGGGAGAAAGAGAGAGGGAGAAGGAGGGAGGGAGGGAGGGAGGGAGAGAGAGAGAGAGAGAGAGAAGAGCCAGCGCGAGCACCTGACCCCGGTTCCATCCTCGGCACCCCAAAGGGCCCCTGAGCACGGCTGAGTGTGGCCCCCAAAGCGGGGCCAAAAGCAGGGTGCCGGGGGTGGGGGAGGGGTGGCAGAGTCCCGTTAGAGCAGAAGAGCAGCTGCAACAGGTGGCCGACCGTGGGTGTTTAGACAACCACGGGAAAGGCCAAGGGTGAGAAAGGACTCTCCGAGGACCTGCGGGAAAACCTAGTATGCACAAGCCACGACTGAGATGTCCCAGCGGGACTGGGCTCCAGTGGCTGCACAGCCACAGCCACAAGCTGCCCCGGGCGCCATAAAATCTCCTCAACGGCCAAGAGGAGAGCAACAGCAGGCCTCACCCAGGAGGGAAGCCGCCCTATCATCATATTCTAAACTTCAGGATTCCTGGAGCGACCGCTCAGACTCGAGCCCCCTGATGTACGTCTTCGTTTGGGTTTAACGTACATGCTCGGAATCTCTTCGACTACGGCTCCAAAGGCTCCAAGATGAAACACAACAATCTCCACGCTGGTGGGATTGGTGTTTGAATCACTGTATCACCATCGGCCCGCTGTTCATCATTTTGCTTGAGCGCGCACCAGTAACGTCTCCATTGTGAGACCTGTCATGACTGTTTTTGGCATATCCAATACGCCACGGGGAGCTTGCCAGGCCCTGCCGTGCGGGCGGGATACTCTCGGTAGCTTGCCGGGCTCTCCAAGAGGGACGGACGAACCGAATCCGGGTCGACCACGTGCAAAGCAAACACCCTACCTTGCTGTGCTATCGTTCCAGTCCTGAACAACTTTATAAAAATAAAATAGAATTAAAAAGAAAGAAAGAAAGAAAGAAAGAAAGAATTCTCCTAAAAAATAACCAAAATAAAACAACAACAAAAACACAAGACTGGAGAAACAGGCTGATGAGAGCACAGAGCCGAGAGCAGCCTCTCGAGGCCCGGGCCACTGCTGCCGCCCAGTGACCACTGGGATCTGGGAGGCAGAACGGAGTCTCCCTCGGCTCCCCGAGAACCTTCCAGAGAGGTCTCCAGGCTCTCCAAGGCTCGGGACAGTGTGGCAGACAGAGGAGAGGGTCCGAGTCAGAATCCCATGGCGCATAACCTCTGGGCATGACACGGCTGCGGGGTCTGGCCCGGGGCCTCTCCGCAGAGGAGGGCGGCGGGGACAGAGACAGACCAGCGGGGAGTAGGATTCTGTTTTGCTTCGGTTTCTGGGGCCACAGGCGGCTCTACTCGGGGCTGACTCCTGGCTCTGTGCTCAGGGATCACTCCAGGCGGGCCTCAGGGCTTCGAGCCCAGGTCAGTCTCAATGCGAGGCTCGTGCCTTACCCACTGCTGGGGCTCTTGGGGTGACCCCAGGGCATGAGTAGAGGCCCCGAAATGGACGCTGGTGGGGGAGGGGGGGGGGTCAGAAAAGGCTTCCAGAAAAGGTTTCCAAAAGGCCGACCTGGGTTCGATTCCCAGCATCCCATAGAGTCCCCTGAGCACTGCCAGGAGTCATTCCTGAGTGCAGAGTCAGGAGTGACCCCTGAGCATCACCGGGTGTGACACCCCCCCCCCCAAAAAAAAAAAAGAAGAAAAGAAAAGCAAGCCACGGAAAGGAGCCGTCACCCTGGGCCTTGTTTGAATCTGAAACTATCAGGGAGGGGGTGGGTGGAAACTCCATAGGGGAGAAAGAGAATTTCAGGAAACAGACACAGCGCAAGCCGTGCCGAGTTCTGAGAGCCCACGCGTGCCACGGGAGGAGGGGCTGAGCACGAAAGCCAGCCGCCGAGAAGCTTACTCAGGCCCCGCAAGGGCGCCGAGTGACCAAAGTGGGTCACGTACGGCCACGTGTCTCTAAGGCCGTGGTCGGGCCACATCCCCTGGGTTTGTATCAGGACCTAAGTGCAGTGACGAGACTGCTGGGGTCAGAGCGAGGCCCGTGGCACCGGGAAGCCCAAGCTGAGTGTGAAAGCTTCTGGAAAAGCTCAAGCGCCCCCAGAGCTCAGCAGAGACCCCCCCAAAGCACATTTTGATCTGTGTGGCTCCGGGGCCACACTCGGCAGTGCTCAGGGGCCCCTCTGGGGTGCCAGGAATCAGACCCAGGCAGGCTGTGAGCAAAGCAAGTACCTTAAGCCCCTGGCCTGTGGCTCGGGCCCCCAAACACGCACATTTATAGACACAGAGGAGGAGGAGGGTGCCGTTCTCACCAGTAATCAAATCAGAAGGGATCCTGTCCGTCAGGAAGTCAACCACGAGGATCCGGCTGGTGGCGAAGATGACCCCGCCCTGCGTGTACACCTCGTAGCGACTGTTACTGGCGATTTCGTTGGTCACGCGGCGGGGCAGGTGGTTGACGCCGTCCAGCTTCAGCTGGTTGATGAAATGCTCCTAAAGCAAAGCGAACTCGATGAGCAGTCACTTTAAGCCCAGGCAATTTTATAAACTGTTTGTTGTTGTTGTTATTCTTTTAAAATGATAATTATTTCTTATGGAATCACCGTGAGATAGAGCATTACAAAGCTGTTCATGATTGGGTTTTAGTCATACAATGTCCCAACACCCGTTCCTCTACCAGTGTATATTTCCCAGCACCAGTGTCCCCAGTTCCCCGCCCACCACCCAAGCCTGCCTGTCTCTAGGGCAGGGACAGGGACCTTTCTCTCTCTCTCCCTCTCTCTCCCTCTCCCCGCTTGGAACTCAGGCAATTTTTAATAACTGGCCTTTGAATTTAAATAAGGTGCCATCTTTCTCAGATAGTGTACTTAATTAATTTTTTTTTTTTTTTAAAATTTTGGGTCACACCGGGGACGTTCAGGGCTTACTCCTGCCTCTGCAGTCAGGAATTACTCCTGGCAGGCTCGAGGGATCACAGGGGATGCCGGGGGATCAAATCTGGGTCGGCCACATGCCATGAAAGCTCATCCGAGATAGTGAACTTAATGAAGAAGGCCCACACTTAATTTCTACTTTATACTGATCAACCCGCTCTTGAGGCTACACTTCATGGTGTTGCTGCTGGCTTAGAAGTATACAGACGGGTCTCACTACCCTCACATTATCATCAGCATCTGTATGTTCATTGGCTTATTCTGGGCCAACGGCTGTGCTCAGGGCTTACTCCCGGCCCCTTGCCCAGGGTGCTTGAGGGACCTGGTATGGTGCCAGGGATTGAACCCGAGTCAGCAAGCTCTTTAACCCCTGTACACACTCTCTCTCTCTCTCTCTCTCTCTCTCTCTCTCTCTCTCTCTCTCTCTCTCTCTCTCTCTCTCCTCCTCATTAGTATGTTTTTTTTTTTTTTTTTGCTTTTTGGGTCACACCCGGTGATGCACAGGGGTTACTCCTGGCTCTGCACTCAGGAATTACCCCTGGTAGTGCTCAGGGGACCATATGGGATGCTGGGAATCGAACCCGGGTTGGCTGCGTGCAAGGCAAACGTCCTACCCGCTGTGCTATTGGTCCAGCCCCCATCAGTATGTTTTAGCAGTCACACAAAAAGTTTTAAAAGCCCAGTCTGAACACTGGAAAACCTGGAAAGCAGTTCCTGCCAAAGCCAGGTTTGCAGGGTATCTAGTACGTGAGCAGGCTGACACCCGGCTGCTTCCATGCAGTGTAGACCCTGAGTCTCCCCTTGTCCAGTGCAAAAGGGACTCCATACCCTGTGCACCCTCATTTCAATGCTATTTTACTGGGGCTGGGGGTAGTGGGACCCTTCGACAACAACTTAGGGTGTCCGCCCTAAGAGTTTAGGCACACTTCTCAGCTGACGTCCCAGCGGCGCTGACCACTCTCAATCAGGGGGGCTCCTCTCCCTAACCCGGAGCACCCCAACATCTTCAGCTTTTGCTCTTCCTCCCAGTCTTGGGGCGCCCCCTCCACCCCGACTCTTCTCAGCGGGGTTCCCCGTTCACATCATCCCATTAGCCTTCACCCCCATCACTTTTCCCTTTTAGGGGTTCCCCCCGCCCCCATCTGTGAGCCCCTATTAAGCTCAGCTTTGGGGTTCTCTCCTGTCTCCTCATCAGGACATCTCCCCACTGCTCCGGGGGTCCCCCAGCCCTTCCTTCTCCAAAGAATTCCCCTTGTCCTCTCTGAAATCCGTCTGCCCTCCCGCTGGGGTCCCCTCCCGGGCCCCTGGCCCCCCCCCCCCGCTTCTGCCCCAGGGACCCCATTCAAATCCCCCGCCGCCCCGTGGGTGGTTCCTGCGTGGTTCCTCCGAGGCTTCGCTCGGCTCCAGGAATTGCACCAGCTCAGGGACCCCCGTGCCCGCCCCCGTCCCCGCTCGGGGACCCCCGCGCCCGCCCCGCGACCCGCTCGGGGGACCCCAGTGCCCGCCCCGCTCTCCGCACCTCCTCGGCCGGCTGCGTGTTGAGCACCAGCACCAGGCACGCCGGGTGGCTGTGCAGCCGGAGGAAGTGGTAGAGGAGCCGGTCCGCGCCGAGCCCGCGGGCGCACACCACCAGCCCGTCGGCCTCGAGCAGCTCCAGCACCAGCTGCCGCTCGTACTCCAGCAGCGGCGCCATGGCCAGGCGGGAAGCCCGCCGTCCCGGCTCCATGGGAGCGCTTCCGGGGCCGCGGCCGAGCGCGGCCGAAGAGAGCCGAGCCCGAGTCGAGCTCCGCCCGAAGGAAGCCGGAGAGAACCGAGTGGGAGCTGAGCTCAGTCCGAAGGAAGCCGAAGAGAACCGAGGGAGCGATGGGCCCTGAGGGAGCGGTGCCAAAGGGAGCCGAGCCCCAGCCGAGCTTCTCCCGAAGGAAGCCGGAGAGAACCGAAGGAGCGGAGGGGGCGCTGAGGGAGCGGTGCCGAAGAGAGCCGAGCCCGTGTCGAACGGCACCCGAAGAGGGCCGAGCCCGAGTCGAACGTTATCGAAAGAAGCCGAAGCGAGGCGAGCCTATGGTAAACGTCGTCCGAAGGAAGCCGAAGCGAGGCGAGCCCATGTCAACGTTACCCGAAGGGAGCTGAGCCCGAGTCGAACGACACCCGAAAGAAGCCGAAGAGAACCGAGTCCTTGTCAAACGTCACCCGGAGGCCGAAGAGAGCCGAGCCTGAGAAGGCGAGCTTTGACCGAACGCTGCCGAAGGGGAGCCGAGTCCGAGCCGAGCAGCACCCGAAGTCGGCCGCAGGGAGCCGAGTCCGGGAACGCTTGTGTCGGCCGGAGTCGGAGAGAGCCGAGCCCGGGCCGAAGGAGACCCGGGCAGGTGAGGTCGCGCGCGGGTGGGGTCGCGCGCGTCCGCCCCTGAGCCCGCAGCGTTTCCACCTATCGGGTTCCCTTCGCTCTGTACAGTCGTCGGGCAAGGCATTTAGAGAGGAGATCGACTTCACAGTTGAAAAAAAGTACCTTGGCCAGTGAGTCTGGAATCACTAGCCCCGGTTTCCCATAGTGAGCCCCCCAATTTTTTATGTATTGATTTGGGGGGTCACATATCCCCAAACCCACCCTGAGCGTGTCCATCATCTGCAGTGCTGGGAGTTGAACCCGGCTTGCTCCCTCCCGGCGCATCACCTCTCCAGCCCGCCCAGACCCTCACAGACCCCAGTCCATCCCCCTTTGAATATGCAACATAGTAACTTCAGACCCTTTTTTTTTTCTCGAAAGATCTGCAACACTGTAAGCTGTGTCTGACCCCGTGGCAAGCTGGCGTGGCCCGCAGCAGCCGCGTCACATGTCCACTAGAGGGACACCTTGGAACACAAATTTGTTCTCCACCCAGAAAGGGTGTAAACTCAAGGAGTGGCGGGATGGAATCTCCTTTCTCCACCTTTCACTGTTAGAAGATGGAAAATATAAATAGCAAATCAGAATTCCGTTATTCCGTTGCCTAAAAGTACCTACTGTCAACACCATGAAACCCATATATATATACATATATATGCACACATATATATGTATGTATATATTTTGCTGTTTGGGTCACACCCGGCAATGTACAGGAGTTACTCCTGGCTCTGCACTCAGGAATTACTCCTGGCAGTGCTCAGAGGACCATATAAGATGCTGGGAATCAAACCCAGGTTGGCCACATGCAAGGCAAACACCCTACCCTCTGTGCTATCTCTCCAGCCCCATGAAACCCATATTTTAAGCCTTTCCCCACCTTTCTTTCTTTTCTTTTCTTTTTTTTTTTCTTTTTGGGTCACACCTGGCGATGCACAGGGGTTACTCCTGGATCATGCACTCAGGAATCACTCCTGGTGATGCTCAGGGGACCATATGGGATGCTGGGAATCGAACCCGGGTCGCTCCCATGCAAGGCAAATGCCCTACCCGCTGTGCTATCGCTCCAGCCCCCCACCTTTCTTTATCTATCAACAACTCTCATCGAACAGTTCATTGATTGAAATCCTCCCTGGTTCTTCATTTTGTCAGTAATCTTTTGTCAACCCCTGAGCACAGCCTTTTAGGTTCTTTGGACTAAATCCTCTTGCTGTGGTGGATGAAGTTTCTGTCCCAGACTCCTCACAACCCAGTTAGTTTCCTTCCACATCCCCCTCCAGTGGGATAAAGCACATTCTACAGGAAATCTTTGTCCATAAATTCAACCTTGCCCCTAAAAAGCACTTTAGAAATGGATGTTTATTGGGATGAAGAGAAAAAACATTGCAGAGGCTCTTCATGACCATCATAGTGCCATCTATGTCCTTCAGGATGCTGTGCAGATTGACATTCACACCAGCAGTTTTTTCTGTGTGTGTGTGTGTGTGTGTGTGTGTGTGTGTGTGTGTGTGTGTGTGTAACACCCAGCAATGCACAGGGCTTGCTCCTGGCTCATGCACTCAGGAATGACTCCTGGCGGTGCTTGGGGGACAATATGGGATGCTGGGAATTGAACTTGGGTTGGTCATGTGCAAGGCAAACACCCTCCCCGCTGTGCTATCGCTCCAGCCCCTCATGCCAGCAGTTTTAAGCGGTTCGTGTCTCTACCCCATCACCACTGCTGCATCCGGGGCTTTTGCTGACATTTTTTACAGATGCAATGTTGGAATTCAGATTAAATGGGAAGAAATGGCTGCAGATGCTCTCGATACAACATTTCCTAGGAGAGAGATTCTCATCTCTCAGCTCTGCGAAGGAGAACTGTGTGGTGCGGTTTGGGGGGAAGTTATGTAACCTGGGCACGGTCACCAGGCTAGTTAATGTTCTTCTGAGAGTTGGCTCAGGACACGGCACATAGGAACACAGCACATATTTAGGACGTCCACAGGGAAATGAGAAAGACAGACACTCAAGATAATTCCCGGTGTGTGCCAGACAGAATAATTGCCGGCCACCACCGTCAAGATGACCCTGTCTTATTCCCTGGATGTGTGTGAATATGTTGCCTTATGTGGCCTATGAGACTCTGCAGATGAGATCTAATTAAGGATCTCAAGGGGCCAGAGCAATAGTACAGCAGGTAGGATGCTTGCCTTGCACAAGGCCCACCTGGGTTCAATCCCTGACATCTCATATGGTCCCCCGAGTCCACCAGGAGTGGCCCAACTACAAAACCAAAGACAGATTTAATTCAAGATAGTAGAATCATCCTGGATTATCGAGTTGGGCTCAATGCAAGCACAATGCAATCAAAAGGGAAAGAGGGACACCAAAAGGACAGAGGGAGAGGAGGAGATGTGACAAGGGAAGCAAGATCCCAGTGATACGGAAGGATCACAAGCCAAGGAACACAGCTCCCAGAAGCTAGAAGAGGCAGGAAACGAATTATCTCTGAGTGCCTCCAGTAGGAGCCCAGCCCTCACTGACACATTTGTTTGGGTCTTTTTTTGTTTGTTGTTTGCTTTTGTGTGGGAACCACACCCAGTAATGCTCAGGGATTACTTCTGGCTCTGCACTCAGGGATCACTCTTGGTGGGCTTGGGGGACCCTATGAGGTGCCAAGGACCAAACCCAGGCCTGTGGCCTGTAAGGCAAATGCCCTGCCAGCTGTCCTATCTCTCCAGCTCCCCTTTGGGTCATGTGACCTCCAGGACAGAGAGATCATCAATTTGCGCCGCCAAACCACCCCATTTGTGGTAACAATGAGTGATAGCAGCCTATAGGAAACCAATACATAAGACTTCACTAATTCAACACTGAACTCGAAAGATGAAGTCCCCAGCTGATTCAGAGAAAATGCAGATGGGCAAATACACGAAGATGCTCATTGAAACATGGTGGGTCCATCACCATAGACTGACTTCACTCAATGTGACACCTTAAAAAGTTCCACCCATGTTGCAGCAGACTGTACAATGTCATCTTCTCTGATAGCTGTGTCGTACTCCATTGCGTCTCTATGCCGTGGCTTCTTTATCCACTCATCTGTCACTGGACATTGGGGCTGTTTCCATATCTTGGCGAGTGTACTAAGCTCTACGATGAATATGAGCATGCATATTTTTTTTGGAATGAATATTTTTGCGTTTGGGGTGGGCAGATGTCAAGAAGTGGAATAGCTACGTCTTAGGGATGCTGTGTTCTTACTTTTTTGGAGGAATCTCCTTAGAATTTATATAGAGTCTGACCCAGACATTCCCGCCAACAGTGAAATTTCCTTTTCCACCAAATCCCCATTCTCACTGGTGGGAGAAAAATCTCCGTGTTGGTTTGATTTGCGTTTCCCAGAAATCAGTGGCAATGAACACCTTTTCATATGTCTACTGGCTATCCATATGTCTTCTCTGGTCATGTGTTTATCTTCTCTCCCCATTGTTTCTTTAAACATAAGAGTACTGCTAATTTAGTCAGCCATTGATTAAGCTGATTGAATTGTCTTTGTGAGGCCCAAACACAGGCTCCTCAGAAGCCATGACAAACTGCAGCTAACATTAAGTCTCAGCCAGGCCTCAGGTTCTGTTTCCCCAAAGCAGGATTTGCAGTTTCTGGCAAACTCCCAATTGAGTAATTCACCTAGATAAGAAACTGGGCAGTTGGACCTGACCAGTCATGAGGGGTCGCTGCACCCTTCTTGGAAAGAACCCCAAGCCGTTACTTGCACCTGCGGTCTAATTGCTGACCGATGTTGTAATAGGGCAATGCTGAAAACAGGCCAGTATATAAACTGCTTCTTTTTTTTTCCCTTTTTTTTCTCTTTTTGCTTTTTTGGGTCACACCTGGCAATGCACAGGGGTTACTCCTGGCTCTGCACTCAGGAATTACTCCTGGCAGTGCTCAGGGGACCATATGAGATGCTGGGATTCGAACCTGGGTTGGCCGCATGCAAGGCAAATGCCCTACCCACTGTGCTATCGCTCCAGCCCCTATAAACTGCTTCTTAACCGAACCCTATAGAAACTACTTGTGATGTGGAGTCAGGGTCCTTGTCAAGACTCCACTGCATTGGATGAGACCGGACCCTAGCTCGGGCTAGCGCTGGCTCAGGCTAGTAATAAAATTCCTTTGCTTTGGCATTGTCGTGTGTGGACTGGGTCTCTCTGCCACTGGGGATCTGAAACTCGGGTACAACATCTTCTCATTTTTTTTTTTTTGTTTTTGGGTCACACACGGCGATACACAGGGGTTACTCCTGGCTCATGCACTCAGGAATTACTCCTGGCGGTACTCGGGGGCCCATATGGGATGCTGGGAATCGAACCCGGGTCGGCCGCATGCAAGGCAAACACCCTACCCGCTGTGCTATCACTCCAGCCCCCATCTTCTCATTTTTTGATGGGGTATCATGATTATTCTTTCTTTATATTAAAATGCTTATTATTTTAATTTATTTATTTACTTTTGTTTTTGGGCCACACCTGGCCATCTCAGGGGACCATATGGGATGCAGAGGATTGAACCCTGGTCTACCATGCACAAGGCAAACACCCTACCCATTGTAGTATCATTCCGGTCCTACAATAATTTTCTTAGCAACCGAAGCTTTTAGCCTCTAATTGTGGAAAACCTCTGAAGTCAGAACTCAATTCTGCAGATTGAAGTTTGAGCAGAATTTCCACATATACCAGTAATCCATTCATCTAAACAGTAGCTGTGAATATCTGAAAACTTTTAGCATTTGACCATGAGACCTCGGGTTCCTTCTGCAGGTTGCAGTGGATGCTCAAGGGTCCAGGGAAGCAGCGATAAAATCTATTGAGTTCCACGTGGGATTGCGGTGCAGGAAGGCTCAGTGGTGTGTATCACTTACATTAATTCTCTGGAAATGAAGTTACCTGCGTTCTAATGCTGTGGCATGTGTCCACCGAGAACAGAACTTGGTATTTGGTTGACTAATTGTTATTCCTCAAGGCAGAGGGAATTTAATCATTTCTCTTGCAAATAGGACTTTTGATGACTCTTAATTAAAATAATTTTTTTCCCTGTTTGACAAGCTATTCATCATTAGAGGAAAAGCAGGGGGGAAGTAAGAATGAAGCTAAACGGAAAACCAATTACCTGCCCTCCTTGGCGGTGAAAACTCACCGTCTCAGAGAATGATTATGGTTCTTATGGACCGGGCAATTAACCTCTTGTAGGGATTTATGAGGAGCCTGAGGAGGCACTTCCAGGGATGGGTGGGTTGGGTGGGGGGTGGGGGGGGCTGATGCTTAAGTCAGGCAGGCGATGTGAAGCATGTTTCTCCTTATTTTGGAAGACAATCTATTGACTCAGCCGAGTCCTCTCTATTAGGATGTATTCGGCAAAGGGGCCCAGGTCAGGACCAGGTATTGGGATCTGTGGGAATTGGGGCAAAAAAGGAAATGAGTCACCTTGTTCCAAATGTACTGGGTACTGCAAGACGTTATTAACTGCAGAGCTTGCAATCGAGGTTCTGCAACCCGGGCCCGGGGACCTTGTGGCTGAATAAGCCATATTCCTGCTCAGCCCTGGCCAAGTACCTCGGCCTGTACGGGACATGCAGTAGGAATTGCGGGCGCCGGGAGTTGGTACGACAGACCCTGATGTCATCCTGTAGGGGCTGATGCCTCTTGAAGAGGAAAATCAGGGTGATGAGTAGAGGCTGCTTCCTGGGCATTTGCTTCCTAAGGAGACTTTAATTATAGACTTTGTTTTTCTCACCCCCAGCAATATTTTGGTTTTGCTTGGGTTTTGGTTTGGGGGCCACAACCAGTGGTGCTCAGGCCTTATTCCTCACTCCATGCTCAGGGATCACTCCTGCTGTGCTCAGGGGACCACCAGGGATGCCAAGATCAAACCCAGGTCAGCATGCAAGGCAAATGGCTTATCTACCATATTTTCTCTCCAGCCAGCAGTTTGGTTGAAACTAGCTACATACTGGCGATCCCTCAGATGGCAATCACCTGTAGGATGAATCCACTAATTGTAAGGTATTCACACAATGCGATGCTACATGTCAATGAAAAGGTACAAATTATAGGGGATTCCCAGGACCTTACACTGTGTGAAAGGAGGCAGAGACAGGATCGTACATACCAGATGATCCCATTGGTAGTTGTTATTTTCTTCTTTTCCATAAGAATTTTAAAGAATTTAGGGGCTGGAGCGATAGCACAGCGGGTAGGGCATTTGCCTTGCACGCGGCCAACCCAGGTTCGATTCCCAGCATCCCATATGGTCCCCTGAGCACTGCCAGGAGTCATTCCTGAGTGCAAAGCCAGGAATAACCCCTGTGTATTGCCAGGTGTGACCCCAAAAAGCAAAATAAAAATAAAGAATTTAAAAGAAAATTTCCCTTAAAGAATTTCTTTTTTTTGGGGGTGAGGAGAAGGTTTTTGGGCCCACACCCAGGGGCACTCAGGGACTATTCCTGATTCTGTACTTAGGAGTGACCCCTGGCAGTGCCTGGGAAGACTGGGGGTTCTCAGGTGGTACCAGGGATTTGAATCAGGGTCACAGATGCCTTGGCTCCCCACAAGACAAGGACTTCACCTCCTGTCCTTTCTCTCCAGCCGCTGTACTTTATTTATAAACAAAGAAAAATAAATATAGGATTAGAAAGCAAACTCCAGAGTTGAAAATGGCCCAAGGACACTTCTGGGAGAGTGAAGAATAAATATCTTTCTAGGATGTGGGCTACACAGGCATAAGCATTCAATGCAGACTTGGGTGGGAGAGGTAGCTCAAAGGGCTGGTGGAAACTATTAGCATGTGGGGGGCCTGGGTTGGATCCCAGGGACCACAGTATCCCACAAGCACTACAGGGGGTGTGCCCCAGAACACTTCTGGGTGTGGCCCCAAAGTCCAAACCTATAGGAATAATAAAATCAATGCAGAATGGATGTCTTCTCCTAGTCCTACTCCAGGCTGGCAGGGAGAACCTTGTACAGAAAGGAGTGATGGAAGAAAACATCCAATTTGGCTCTGGTTGTTGGATAACAGGGATGGTAAGGCCACGTGACTTCACATTAGGAAAGAAATAAGGGGCGGTCAAGAGAGTACAGGGGTTAAGGTGCTTGCCTTGCTTGCAGCCTGGTTTCATCTCCAGCACCACACACGGTCCCCTGAGGGTTTCTGGGAGTGACTCCTCAGCAGAGAGCCGGGAGTAGCCCTCGGTCCTGCCGAGTGTGGTCCAACCCCCACCCAGATAAATAAAGAGGAGATAAATCATGTAACTTATTGTCGTTGCAATGGAACATGGATACAATATTAGATCTGTAAATTGTATCTAATGCAAGTAATGCATCATTGTCATCCCAAGCATACTTGAAATGATAATTTGATTATCAAAGGCTCCCGATCATACTTTGCTGCCAGAAAATCACTCTCAAGCCAGTCCTTGGTTTCTCATTAGCCAAAAACCTAATCGAGTTTTAGAAGATTTTGTTCTTTCTCCTTAGAGTGCCAGGGATCAAACGTGGGGTCTCACACATGCACGGCAAATGTTCTGTTGCCAAGCTCTGTCTCCGACCAAAACGGCTGACATTATTAAGTGAAAAATGCAAAGCACAGAACTCTGTGTCTAGTATGCCACCTTTCGTGTAAGACACGTCATGTGAACATAGACTTACACTTGAACATGCATAAAGAAAATCGAGCAGGTTCTAATCACGGAAGCTGATGAGTTTTCTGTGGCAGAAAATTGGATTGATGAGGATGTGAGGAAGATATTTGTCCATCTTTGATCTTTTTTATTTGTTTGTTTTTATTTTGGGGCCACACCTGGCAGTTCTCAGGGCTTAAGGATCACTCCTGGCAGGGCTCTGGGGACCATCTGTGACGCCAAGGATTGAGCCTAGGTCAGCTTGGTGCAAGTCAAATGCCCTACCCACTTTCCTGTTGCTCCAGCCCATCCATTTTTGATCTTTTAATTCTTTTTTGTTGTTTTGAGCCATAGACAAAAAAAATATTCAAAAGCAGGACATAAGGAAACTGAAATTCAATAAAAAAAAAACAGTTATTGGGGCTGGAGCGATAACACAGCAGGTAGGGCATTTGCCTTGCACTCGGCCAACCAGGTTCAATTCCCAGCATCTCATATGGTCCCAGGAGTAATTCCTGAGTGCAGAACTAGGAGTAAACCCTGTGCATCACTGGGTGTGACCCCCCAAAAAAGTTATTATAATTGTACTATAGTTTGGTGTTAAAGACATTGCTTCATTAAATAAGTTAATTAGATGTCAAGATTTTTCTTTTTTATGGGCTTGTGCTTTTTGATCTCTGCAATGTTTGATTTGGAGCTTCTTCTTTTTGGGGGACAGAGCTACACTCAGCAGTGCTCAGGGCTTACTCCTGGCTCTGTGCTCAGGGATCACTCTTGGTAGGGCTCAGGGGATCATACGGAGTGCTAGGGATCAAACCCTGACTGGCTGTAGGCAAGGCAAGCACCCTACCCGCTGTACTATCTCCCCAGACCCCAGAGCTTGCTTCTGATATTTTTTTAAGAAATGCCACAGGGTGAAGGAAACTTCTTGATTAGAAGATAGGTTTAGGAAATTCAATGTTGGCTCATTTCAAAAGTGGAGCTGGTTATTTAATATAGATCTAATCGCGGCCCAGTGTCACCTCCACAGAGAGACGTGAAATGGAGTACTGACATTTAGAGCAGGGATTGTGTGTAGGAGTCAGGACAAGAGCTTGGAATCAGAGAAAAGTAGAAAAAGAGACCAAGGACTGATACGGCATCAGCAGCAGGGTGTGAAATAATGTCTTCATGGGAATTACACTTAGTTAAAATTAGAATTTTATTAATTGAAGGAACTTTACAAGACGGTAGACACTTTAGGGGTACAATTTCACACCTTCTCAAAATGTTCCCGTACTATCCGCACACCCAGGTGCCAATATCCTCTCCACCACTCTCTGCCAGATACCTGACTCTCTTCCCCCATCCAGCAACTGCAGTTTTATTCCCAGAGCCCAAGGATGTGGTTTTGTTTGTTCACTTGCTTTGCTTCTTTCTCTCCCACATATGAATGAGGTTATCTGACATTGGTCTTTCTCCTCACTCATTTCACTTACCATGACCCCTTCCACTCCATTCCTGCTATCATAAACAGCAGGATTTCATCTCTTATAGCTAGACAGAATTCCATCGTAAAGATATTCTCATCTCATGTACTCTTCTGTCCCTGGCACTTAGGTTAGTTCCAGATCTTAGTTATTGTTAACAACTCTGTAATGAACATAGGTGTACTCCTCTCTCTCTCTCTCTCTCTCTCTCTCTCTCTCTCTCTCTCTGGCCACACTCAGCGATGATTAGGACTTACTCTTGGCTCTGTGCTCAGAAATTGCTCCTGAGAGTGCTCAGGGGACCAAATAGAATGCCAGGGATTGAACGTGGGCCGGCTGCTTGCAAGGCAAATGCTCTACTCCTTGCTCGTGCCAGCCCCACAAATGAGTGTTCTTTTGTGCTTCAGATCAATACCTAGAAATGAAATTGCTAGATCTATTTTTAATATTTTGAGACATCTCCACACTGTTTTTCATAGCTCCTGGGGGAATTACTCTTTAAGACAAATAAACAGGGGCATGAGTCATAGTACAGTGGGTAGGGCCCTTGCCTTGCATATAGCCAACTCCAGTTTGATCTCCAGCACTCCATATGGTCCCCTGGGCCCCACCAGGAGTGATTCCTGAGCACTGCTGGGTGTGGCTCAAATAAAAAGATAAATAAACCAGAAGGTTGGTTCCTGATCTCATCTTGAATTAAAAGAAAAAAATATGTGTGTGAAAGAGAGAGAGAGAGAGAGTGAAAGAGAGAGACAGATGGGGGTGGTTCCCCAAACAGTGCACAGGAGGCCTGGGGGCCCCACATGGTAATTCTTGGCCAATCAAACTCGAAGATTCAGACAAGGACTCAATCTTAATCAAGGATTACCTACACCTTACACAAGGACTGCCTACAGTACTTTGTCTGATGGTGCAGGGGGCAACCAGAGCTGCACTTAGTGACGCTTGGGGGAGGATGTGGTGCTGAGGATGGAACTGGGACCTAGCACCTACTAGGTATGTGCTTTGACCTCTGTAGTCTCTCTCTGACCCCAAAAAGACATTCTTCTTCTGAAGAAGATTGAATAGTAAAATATAATGGGTGAACTTGTTTGAGCTTATTTAGCAAGAAGCTCAAAGGAAGAAACTGAAAAACAGAGATGCAATTTGACTTACACATATATGAACTTTTTCTCCTCTGGGCCACAGCTGGTGGTGCTCAGAGAAGACCTCTGGCTCTTGCTCAGGGGTGACTATCCTGGGGGCCACATGTGGTGTTGGGGATGGAACGGGGGTCTGCTGTGTGCAAGGCAAATGCTTTCACTTCTGTACTATCTCTCCAGCCATAGATGTATTTGAGATTATACCATATTTGACGCATAAATTATATAGATCTACGAGTTTGTGCTTTAGCACTATCTAGCACATAGATTATGTGTAAAAACAGCTGCAAAAACTTAAGCTTAATTTATGTGCATAAGACAATTATTATGCTTTATTATTTTTGTTCTAATTGATTCACAAAAATGCAGATTTCCACCTTGATGGAATTAGCAATAAATCAGGCAGCCTTGCTCATCTTTTTGTGTCCTATTCCTGAATACAGCTACACAAATATAAATAGTGTTTACCATCTCTCTGAGAAGTGAGAAATTGCTTGTTTATCTGGATGAAGCAAATAAATTACCCTCCCATAATATTAGTATGAGTCCCTAATCTCATTAGATAAAGAATTTGAGAGACTCCAGAAATGATGTAGGAGTAGTTAATAGCATCTTAATTACCCCACATCGTTTTAGGTAAAAGTAAATGTCCCTCTGGGGGTGCTTTGCATCTCAGGAGGAATGATGACTGATGAGGGTTTAGGGAATGGCTGGGTATTCACGGAGCGAACTCTTTAAAAAGAAATAGCTACAGGTCTCAAGAAAGGTGTTTGGATGAATGCAGGAGAGAGGGTTTGTTGGAGGTAGAAGGGAAAAATAGTCATTGGCGGCCAGGAGGAAGGGGCTGGGACAGAAGTAGGGACGAATGGGAGTGGGCCAATCGCTGAACAGCTTTTCCTCCTACTAGAGTACGATTGGACCATTTTTCTTGGGAGGCGGTTTCTGCAAAGAAGGAAGGAAGTGGAGGGGAGGAGAAGTCAAGGCTTGACCCCCGCCCAGCTGTGCAGACAGACAGACGGACAGACACAGCACTAACCCCAGACACCAGACGTTGGCTTTGGGTTTCCCTCTCTCCAACACTGAGTGGGATTGACACTTGGCTGGCCGAAGTGGTACTTATACATGACAAATACAGAGCGTTGAAGGGAAATGGTTGTCATCCATGTTACGCCAGAAGAAGAACGTCATGAACCAAAGAAAGGCCACCAGATTTCAAGAGTGGGCTCCAGCTCAGCACCCAGAACAAAAGTTGACCTCATAGCTAGAGGTGTTGCCTGAAAGGGAGCAGCGTAAACACCCAGTTACGTTTTGACGCATCTTTGGAGCATGGGGCTTATGTATGTTACCTTCCTGGATGTCCTTATAAAGGATGAGGTGGGGGCCGGGAAGGAAATGGGCAGAGAAAATGCATGATCGATGAACTGAAATGTGCAGTGGAGACTATTGTGTACTTCAGGCCTTTTACAGAAAATGCAATTCAAGTGAAGGGGCAGGAATGCTCAAGCGTTAGGCTCAAAGCCCAGAGGAAGAGGGTAACGATATAAGCGTCAACTTAAGACAGGATAAGTAAGTGAAGATTGGGAGGGAGAAGAATAAGAACTTTGGAGATTTCTGATGAGCATATTGGAAAAGAATAATTCAAAGGCTACTAGAAGATGTGTAAATCTTAAATCACCGAGGTCTTTATGTATTCAATTTATGGCCTACTGAGCATGGGCAAGGATAGAAATATGAAGACAGACTTACAAAGAGCATCATCCATGCAGTTTGAGAGCTAAGATGGTATGAGGCTTGAATTCTTTTCAAAGGCATCATTGAGAGTTTGAGAACAAGGCCTCATGACAGTCATTGTATGGTGTATCCTGACTCCATAAAGCATAAAAATGTGGGAAAATTTTTATCTCCAAATCAGTGAAATAGGCTATTCTGTAACATGCTTGAATTTTAAGGTGAGGGAAAAGAATATGATAATCAGGCCAACAGCATTCAGACAGGATAAAAGAATTCTTATTAAGGAACAAAAAAAATAAGACTAAGATTTTAAGTGGCCAAACTTGTGGCCAGACAATGGAGCAATTTATGCAGGACTTGGAGAGGAAGAGAAATTGAATTATAAGTGTGGTACCTGGATGTGATGATATGACAGAAAGACATTCTGAAGGGAGACTAATATATACCCCCTAACACACTCTTCCTGAAAATAATGACTTACCATCCTTTTCCAGAGAGTTAATTAGTGAGTTAAGGGATTGAGGCAATGGTACAGCAGGAAGGGCATTTGCCTGGCATGTGGTCGAACTGAGTTCAATCCCCAGGTGACCCCATGTGGTCCTCTGAACACCCCCAGTTGTGGTCCCTAAGTGCAGGGCCAGGAGTAAGCGCTGAACACCACTGAATGTGGCCCCCAAACTAACAAAATACCAAATTAGTGAATTGAATTAAGTAATATAGTGATATAGTACTATATATAAATATATGGTAATGCCATAAAATACCTGGCGGTAATAGGTTCAATTAGTAATGTTTGCATTGAATATAAATGATTATTGCTAATATAGTTGTTAAAAAGTACAAATATGTCTTAAAAATATTTAAGGAGAAGCACATAATATATAAATGTATTAGGGTTCTTCATAAAAACAACTGGTAGGATGTGTATATATAGATATACAAGAGATTTTCTAGAAGAAATAAAGAATCATTGACTCACTTGATTATGGAGAATGCAGGATCAGATCTGCAATGTGGGCTTGGAATCCAGTTCCAGGCCCAAAACTTAATACCCAGAGAACCCACATGGCACATGAATTCTAAAGTCAATCTTCTGGAGGATTCTTTCTGCCTTGTGATGAGAGAGCCATTTATTTCCTGTATTTAAACCTTGAATGGGTTAGATTTGCTCCACCTACATCATGAGGGCAATCCATTTGTTTTTCTTTTTAGGCCACACCCGAGAATGCGCAGAGGTTACTCTTGGATTTGCACTCAGAAATTACTCCGAGGGGTGCCTGGGGTACCCTATGGGATGCTGGGAATAGAATCCGGGTCAGCCCCATGCAAGGCAAACGCCCTACCTGCTGTACTATTGCTCCAGCCCCAGGGAAGCCTATTTTACTGGGTAGATGAAGACATTAATCTTGTCCAAAAATCATCCTTGCAGGATGTCCAAAAACACACCCAAATTAATGATTAAAATCTCCAAATACCCCATGACTCAGTGATGTAGGTGCATAAAGGTATATTAAGTAATGATAAGGGGAAAACTGATACCCATAAAACTGGGAAATGTCGAGGAATGGGATGGAGGAAAGAAGTATGAACAGTGGTGCTCTGGTAAACCAGTTCTGCAAAAATTCAACACTTGACATCACAAAGACAGAGATGGGGAAATCTGAACCTCAACGCAGGGATGCTGCAGTTCAAGTTTCTGGGTGCGAACGCACCTGTGCTGAATGCTTCCAACCTCACCTCTCAGGTCTCTGCTTGCATTAAGCACATCAGCTAAAATGTCCTTAATCTTTTTCTTATTTCACTTGACTTTTTGTATTTCTCTCTTCTTCTCTTGTGCTTCCCTACTTTTGTTTCAAAAACACTTCTTAATTTTAAGGCTGAGGAGATGGTACAGCAAGCAGGGCACTTGCCGTGCAGGATGCCAGTCCCAGCTCAATCCCCTGAGTATCACTACAAGTTCTCCCTAAGCACAAAGCCACGAGTAAGCCTTGAATATGACCAGATATGGCCCAAACCCAGGCCCATGAAATCGCCTTCTTAATGTTTTCCTTAATTTTAATTTTCATAAAGTTGTTCATGATGATTTATTACATTCAATATTATAACACTAATTCCACCACCATTATATCTTCCCGCTACCATTATTTTCAATTTTTCCAACCACCACCTAAGCCTGCCCCAATTGCAGGCCCTATATAATTTGTTTCATATTGCTTGTTATGAATAATTCGCTATAAATGATCAAAGAATATCACTGTTGCACTGTTGTCCTGTTGTTCATCGATTTGCTTGAGTGGGCACCAGTAATGCCTCCCTTATGAAACTTGTTGTTACTGGTTTTGGCATATCGATTACTCCACGGGTAGCTTGCCAGGCTCTGCCATGCGGGCGGGATACTCTCGGTAGCTTGTCGGGCTCTCCGAGAGGGACAGAGGAATCAAATCTGGGTTGGCTGCGTGCAAGGCAAATGCCCTACCCGCTGGGTTGGAGCGATAATACCCATGGCATATTTGATATGCCAAAACAGTAATAATAAGTGTCACAATGGAGGCATTACTGGTACCCACTTGAGCAAATTGATGAACAACGGGATGACAGTGCTACAGTGCTAAATGATCAAAAATTTCCTTAGAAGAAAGTGTGTAAAGCTTGTTGTATCTCATTTTGGAGCCATTAAACCCTTGAATAAGAGATTACTGTCAAGTTTGTTACAGATTAAGCCTTGTGTGTTAGCATTTTCTTAATTGAGATTGGTTATGTTTTACTTTACATCCCATCCAATGTGGTGTGCTACTCCTAGTATATCAATGGTATATTTTCAACTGTGCGCTTTGGGAATTCTAAAATTTTGAATGGGGTGATACAGCTGAAATTAAATTTTTAGCTGGATGATGACTTTGGGGTGCGGAGGCATCTCTGCAGCTTGTTGATCTCTTTCAAGACTTTTTTTAATGTCTTTTTTTTTATAAGTCATGACTTATATGGTGCCAGAGGTAGTTCATGGGCATGACTGCCAGGCTCCTGGAAGGAGAGGGAGATGGGGGGAGGTCACCCATCCCTGAACCTGGGAGAGCTTGGAGATTTTGGTCACAAAACCAGCATGCCTGAGTGTTTCAACAGATTCATTTCTGGATGAGGTTCGTCCCATGCCTGTGGATTCTGGTCACATGCTTAGTTGTTATTGGAGTGTGGGGGTTTCAGCTGTGGGGGCTTCAGATGCCCTGGATGAGACTCGGCCTGGCGCAGAGTCTGGAGGCATCTCTGCAGCTTGTTGATCCCTTTTGAGAGATTTATTTATTTATTTGTGAGTCTCTCACCTTCTTCTTCTTTTTTTTTCTTTTTGGGTCATACCCTGGCGGTGCTCAGGGAACTATGGGATGCTGGGAATCGAACCTGGGTTGGCTGTGTGCAAGGCAAATGCCCTCCCTGCTGTGCTATCACTCCAACCTGAGTCTCTCACCTTAATTTTTAATTCTATCTACTTAGCTATTTACACATATAATTATATATATACACATCTATAGATATATTATTTTAGATTTGAATGTCTAGGTAGACGTAAATTTTATGTACGCTCATATAAAATTATTATAGGTAGATACATAGACATACAATTATTTGCTATTTACTAGCATGCAAAAATTCCAGCCCTTTCAAAAATCGTTCTTAATTTTTTTTTCTCTCAGGGTAATATTCTTTTTCCTTGTGTTTTAGTACCTTTTATTGGCCTCAAATGTGAACTATAATTTTAAGAAAACAAGCTCCTGCATCATTAATTAACTATTCCATGAATAATAAGACCGATGGCATTTTATGACAATGGCTTATGGGTCCCAAGCTTCAGAGCACTCAGAAGGAAAAATATTCTGTGGGGGGTTTTTTAATGTCCCAGGTTGAAATAGCTGAAAAAGTGACTTATGGTCACAGAACTTATTTTCCTCTACTGAGGAGGTCTAGATCTAACGGGGGCTATTAGAAATGTAAATAGAGGAAAGTATTTGGCATAAAATTGCCTCCTTGTAGCAGTCATACTTGATCACATTTGGAAAATTACATCTTATTTTCCGGTGCCCTAATATCCTGCCTGAGTTCCGTATTCGGGTCTTAATGCATAACATTTAGAGCTTCCACAACATCAATATCCATTTGGATATTTACAAATGTGGTTAGAGAACAACTCCCAGAAGACCAGGACAATTCATCATCGCCTGCCTCTTTCTGCCTGTACTCAGGAAAAACAACTTTTAAGTGCCCTCCCCCCAACACACACACACACACACACACACACACACACACACACACACCGGATATTAAGGCATAGACTAACCTCTAACGGGCACACAGCAGACTTTGTCGAAATGGAACGACTTCATATAGGATGCGTGCAGCTTTCCAAATGTTCTCTCGTTTTCATGCGTTCCTATAGCGGAACCTGAGAGGTGCCTATTTTTACCGTCTAAGAAGGCACATACATTTTGGGCGCCAAGAGCGAGAAACACCTGCTGGTGTAGGAAGAGCCAGAGCGACTCTATTTTGACTTCAGACCAGCTATCAATATTCGCCACGAGCACCTGTGCTGAGAATTAGTCACTTTCTGTTCTTAGGCGCCGGCTGCCTGGCTCTCAGCGGCGCTAACTCCTTCGTCCTGCTGTGCAGGCGGGCCGGGATAACTTCATGGACTTCAGCGCTGAATGCCGTTTTGGGTCACACCCGGCGATGCACAGGGGTCAGTCCTGGCTCTGCACTCAGGAATGACTCCTGGCGGTGCTCGGGGGACCCTATGGGATGCTGGGAATCGAACCCACGCTACCTCTGTGCTCATGCTCCAGCCCCTAGTGTTGTCTTAAGGCATATGGGAGGCTGGGGAACTCACACAGTACAGTTTTATTGATTAATTGTCCTTTGGGGGCCTTTGGGGGTTGGCTCAAGTACTTGGGGGTTGCTCTTGGAGATACCTCGGGGATCCTATCATGCCAGAGCCAGCAACACGGGGCACGCGCTCCAGTCCTTCGCCCCTTCTCCCCAACCCTGCACATCATTTGTTCGTTAACCCTCCGTCTCAGATCGGATTCCCACAAGGAGGAACAGACCTTGCTATGAGGATTCCAGCCTGCACGAGGCAGGGTTCAGCCACAGAAGCAAAGGAGCTGTGAGTGTTGGCTATGTCTATTCCAGGTATTGTAATATATATTCATGCATCGCGCATTTAAGCCAACATGTATCAAACTGAACACTTCAATTGTCTATTGTGGGCTCGTTGTGGTCTCAATCAAGCTTTGTAAAAATGCTTGTGGGTGATGTGCTCAGTGGGAGGGCACCTTCCTTGCAGGTGTGAGGACCGGAGTTCAATCCCGCCCTCAATCTCCTTTATGACTGACCGGGTGCCTGTTGAAAAGTTGCTTTGTTCTCCGAGAACCCGGAAAAATGACTTCCCTCTGGCATTTTTCCCCAGGATTTTGTTATTCTTCTAAAGTACTTGTTACATAAAGTGCCAGGGAACTAAGATGTGATCTGTTACTTTTAGTTGTCTTCAAACGGTGCAAGTGATGATTCTCTAGTTAAGGCATCCAAGTTAACCATTGCCAAGACTATTCATGGGGCTATTTAAAAAAAAAATCAAACTGTTGATTACTGTTCATTTGTTCTTCAGGCGCTCATATGCATCTGCTGAATTCTGGTTGCTAAAAAGGAAGGAGAGCTATAAACTTTCCTCTTGACACTGCTTTCGCTATGTCCCATAAGTTCTGGTAACTCATGTCTTCATTTTTCTTTGCTTCCAGGAATCTTTTAATTTCCTCTTTGATTTCCTCTCTAAGTCACTGGTTGTTCAGTCGTGAGCTGTTTAATCTCCAGGTGTTTGATTTGATTCTGGGTAAAAGACCAAACAGGATGGTATCTCAATATCTGTGTTGCAAACCATAATGCCCACCACCAAGAACACCAGTATACCCCAGTATACCTCCCATCCCACCCCCACCTCCTGCCTGTATGGCTGATGATTTTCACTTTACTTTCTCTTTACTATGATTGCTTTCAATATTTCAACAGAAAACTCACTATTATTATTTGGAATTTCCCCCCAACAATCAGACCTGCCAAAAAGGCATCATTTGATAATTTGTTTTCCATTGCTGAGAATGAAGAGCATATGAGGTCGCAGCCATACGGTTTGGGATTTCTAGTATTTTAGTAATTAAGTCCAGAGAAATTTCTGCCAGAAATCTCATCACTGCAAGCTCGTACCTCTGTTTAGTGGGCCTTATAAGATGGTGGTCACCACACCGCTGGAGAAAGGAAAGGCCGAGAGAGAAAAACCTTTCCCCTCCCGGGGCGGCATGGTGCCGTAGCTTAGTTCACAGTCTAGAGGCATTTCTGCAAGAAGCCGCTGGGTGCCAAAAGTAGTTAGTTGGCCTCCGGAATCATGGGCATTTAGGAACAGAGGGGGCCGCTTGTGTGTGGTCGCTTGGGATCACATCTGGGCGGAGAGCATATTTTCTATTGCTTATTATGAATATCATGAGAGGTCGCGGGGCCGCAAAAGTGGCTGTGCGAGCTTCTGGAATTCTAAAACTGTAAATGGTTGGGGCCCCGAGACATCTCTGTCGGGAGTTAATCCATTTTGAGATTCATTTGTTTGTCTCTGGATCGAGGGCATTGATGGCTGGGATGGCGCCCAGAGTACCGATCACGGGCGTGACAGCCAGAACCCCAAGTGGGTGGGGAGACGGGAAGGGCCGGCCCGTCTCCACTGCAGCTGCGTGGCCTGGAATCTTAGTCCTTGAACCCGCGTACCTGGGTTTTGCTTCTGGAAGCTCGTGGCCATCTGGGTTTCACCTGGAGTGGGCGAAGAGGGCACAGCTGCTCCATCTGAGTACCCGGGGGGAATTGGCTCGGTGCGGGGTCCAGAGAGATCTCGGGCGAGCTGCTGTGTTCTCAGATTCCCTGCTGTGACTTCTGACTTATCTCACTCGGCATGATCATCTCTGTGCTCATCCACTTATAAGCACATTTCATGACTTCATTTTTTCCCTGGCAGCTGCGTTATATTCCATCATGTTGAAGTACCATAGTTTGCTTATCCTGTCATCTCTTCTCGGGCACTCTTGGGTTGTTTTTTTTTGATTCTGGCTCTGGTGAACAGTGCTGCAGTGTTCATAAAGTTTTATTGGAACACAGCCCCATTCATTCTTTCTGAGTATGGGCCGCAGCTGTGGTTCTGACACCAGAGATGAGCGGCTGGAATAGAGACCATCTGATGCACAAAGCCTGAAACTTTGAGTGTTTGGCCCTGGGGTCAGGAGACTAGTAGTTGGCTCAGGCTGCCAAGCAAAACCCACAGACTTGGTGGATTCAGATGTTCTGTCTCACTGTTCTGGAGGCTGAAAGTCCGGGGACAGGGAGGAGCAAGTTGTTTTCTTCTGAGGTGTCTCTGCTTGGGCTGTGGGGGACATTTCCCTCTTTTGGTCTTCGCTCTGTGCTGTGTGCCTGTGTCCTTGTCTCCTCTAATGAGGACACCCGTCTGTTAGATTAAAGTCCCTCCCCGTGGCTTCATTTTTAACCGCTTATCTCTTTTGAGGCCTTATCTCCTAATGCAACCGCATTCTGAGGTCCTGGGGGTGAGGACTCCAGCGTAGGAATTGGCGGAGGTACAGTTGAGGCCACAGTCAGGCGCCCACGGACTCTGATTGGCCGTGGCGGGTCCACCCGCTTCCCTGGGGCTGAGAGTGGGGTGTGGAGATGGAATGTTCAAGGGGCACCCGGGGTGTTATCACTGAAATACAGGAGAACGAATGCTAGGTAGCAAAAAAGCTTGTCCAATAATATATGGCCGTGGCATTAAATCCTTAGATGAGGTAAATGTGTGGGTCGACTCGGAAGGGAAAAAAATCATGTTCAGTGGTGGGCCGAGCTGAGCTGCTGGAGAGATAATGAATCCAAATGATAGGTTAGAGGAAAGAATGTGCACGACAACAGCAAAACCCAGACCTGTAAACCCAAACCCCTTCTTTTTCTTTTGTGCAACAGAAGGTTGAGCTATTGTTTACAAAAACTCTGGCAACAGGGATCAAGGGGGAGAAGAAAAGCAAATGTCCGAGACGGAGAGTGCTCACGTGGAGGTGGATTTACATTAATTACCTGGATCGCTGCCAGGACCCAAAGTCTCTGTGAGCAATTTCTCTCGAGTTCTTACAACGGGAGACGTGGAGGGCCGTGCTGCCAAGAAAGAAAAATCATATTAAAGACAGTTCACAGGGTCTAGGAAAGGACTTCTGGGCCCAAAAGCTAGACAGGGAGAAACAGAAATGACTCCTGATCCCTGGAAGCTTGTCTATGGAGCCCGAAGGGAAGCATCCATGTAAATTGTGAACGAGCCAGTCGCAGGGGATTCATGTGTGTCCCCCAAAACATGGGCATCGGCATTATCTGGAGCTTGCTAGAAATGTAGATTCTCAGGCTTTACAAATACTCTTATTTGGTTATAAGAATAACCAAATCTTGGCCGCCGAGATGTGATCCCGAGGGCCGCATGTGTGCGGCCTCTCCGCAGCTGCACGAGCATGACTCCAGAAACCAGCTAAACTACTTTTGGTATGGGCAGCTCCTTGCAGAATGTCTCTGGACTGAGAACTAAGCCTCGGCCCCATGCCTGCCCAGGAGGGGAAAGGCATTTCTCTCTCTCTCTCTTGCCTTTTTCTTTGCCGGGGGTGAAGGGCGTGGCGACCGCCATATTATGAGGACCACAGATAAGAGTTACAAGCTTGCAATGATCCAATATCTGAAAGAAATTTCCCTGGACTTTCTAAAGTTGCTAAAATACAGAAATCCAAAACCGACCTCATATCTCTTCACAACAGGTCTGACTCCAGTGGGGAACTCCTAACAATAACAGTGAGGTTTTTGTTGAAATATTGAATGTAACCAAAGTAAAGATGAAGTAAAGTGAAATTTTTCAGTTACGGGGTGGGGGGGCGTGGGATGGGAGGTGTACTGTTTTTTTTTTTTTTTGTGGTGGAATATGGGCACTGGTGAAGGGATGGTTGTTTCAGCATTGTATAACTGAGACTTAAACCTGAAAGCATTGTAATTTTCCACATGGTGATTCAATAAAATAAAAAAATAAAAAAAAAACCCCAAATCTCGTTCTCCACCCAGATGTGATCCCGAGCGGCTGCACATGAGCGGCCCCTCCGTTCCTGAATGCCCATGATCCCGGAGGCCCACTAACTACTTTCAGCACCCAGCGGCTTCTTGCAGAAATGCCTCTAGACTGTGAACTAAACTATGGCACCATGCCGCCCGGGAGGGGAAAGGTTTTTCTCTCTCGGCCTTTCCTTTCCCCGGCAGCGGCCAGGGATCTTCTAAGGCCCACTAAGCAGAGGTACGAGCTTGCAATGATGAGATTTCTGGCAGAAATCTCTCTGGACTTAATTACTAAAATACCAGAAATCCAAAACCGTGCAGCCGGGACCTCACCCTCACATGCTCTTCATTCTCAGCAATGGAAAACAAATTATCAAATGATGCCTTTTCGGCAGGACCGATTGTTGGGGGGGAAATTCCAAATAACAATAATAATAGTGATTTTCCTATTGAAATATTGATGTGATCAAAATAAAGAGAAAGTGAAGTGAAAAATCATCAGCCACACAGGCGGGGGGAGGGGGTGGGGGTGGGATGGGAGGTATCCTGGGGTTCTTGGTGGTGGAACATGTGCACTGGTGAAGGGATGGGTGTTTGATCATTGTATAACTGAGACTTAAACATGAAAGCTTTGTAACTTTTCACGTGGTGATTTAATAAAAAAAATCACATATATATTAAAAAAAAAAAACCAAATCAGCAGTCTGTGTTTCAGCAAATTCCCCAGTAACTCTGAAACATGCCAAAGATGGAGGACCACTAAGATGTCTCTATTTATTTACTTTTATACATGAAAGAAGTCCGAAGAAGGAGTTTAGAGCTGCTAGCATGACTTCCTAGTCACCCAGGACTGCAGCTACTGACATCTTTTTTTCTCTGCTGAAATTTTTTAAGGTGCCTCACAGATCAGTATGGCTGCTGAAGCTCCTGTAATCACATCAACTTTTCTAAGCAGGAGGTGAGGAGGTGGGGGGGCCAGGAGGGTGCAGCAAAAAGAATCAACTTTTTGAAAGTGGTCTTGGGGGAAATTTCACCCAACGACCTTTGTTTATAAAGTATTAATTTCTGCAGTGAGAGACCAAGAAAATCCTCCTAGTCACATTGTCCTCTGGAATAATGTTGGGATTCTTTTAGGAGAAAAGTGTGGAGGTGAAACCTTCACCTCTTTTGCAGCAGTCGATTTAGCTTCTACTGCTATAGAAGTAAGTTGGGTAGGAGTTGCCGGCTGGGCAGGAGTTCTCAGCCTCTTAGCCTGGTGTTCTTAGCCTCCAAGAAGAGAGGGGCTCTGCTCTCCCCCTTTCCAAAAAGGTGATCAAGGATTTGAACAGAGAGATTGGGAGGAGAAGCGCTTGGGAAGGGTTGTGGAGGTGCGGTTGGGGCCACCAGACGAAGAGAAGAGAGGACGGTATCTGAGGGCTTTGGATGCAGGTGGAGGGATTTTCACTTTTTTTTTTTTTTGCTTTTTCGGTCACACCTGGCGGTGCACAAGGGTTACTCCTGGCTCTGCACTCAGAAATCACCCCTGGCGGTGCTCAGGGGACCATATGGGATGCTGGGAATCGAACTCAGTTCGGCCGCTTGCAAGGCAAATGCCCTACCCGCTGTGCTATCGTTCCAGCCCCTTTTTAAATTTTATTTTTTTGTTTTTAAAATGTTGTTTTAGTCACCAACACTCCCCAGAGTGTCCACGTCCCTCCACCATTGTCTCAGGGGCCCCCACCTGCTCCCCCACCTCAGCACCCCACTCTTCATGATAATCTCCGCTTCATAGACTCGTTCTTAGATTCTATCACTTTTGGTCATTTGTTGTTCTCTTATTATGTTTCTATATATCATGTAGGAGAGAGATCATTCTGTCATTCTGGGTTTTTATTTTTGGGTTATTCCATTTATTTATTTTTGCTTTTGGGGTCACACCTGGTCATGCTCAGAGATTGCACTAAGCACTATGCACCCAGGAATTACTCCTGGCGGTGCTCGGGGGACCATATAGGATGCTGGGGATTGAACCCGTGTTGGGCACACACAAGGCAAACGCCCTCCCGGCTGTACCATTGCTCTGGTAGAGAGAGAGAGAGAGAACACTTTGTCTGTTTCCTTCTGACTGATATTACTCAGCATCATCCCCTCCAAATTGCCGTTGTTTTTTCTTTGATTATAGCCAAGTAGTATTCCATAGTGTATACAGTGATTTCTTTGCCTAGTCATTTGTTCCTGAACACTTGAGTGTGTATGTTTTGGCTCTTGTAAATAGTGCTGCAATGAACATAGGTGTGAAGTGTCTTTCCTGAGTGGGATTCTGGGCCCTGCGGTGGGTTGCTGAGTCATGTGGAAGCTCGGTTGTTAGTTTTGTGAGACGTATCCTGGCATTGTAGCTTTATGTGACCTCTTTTTGCAACTCTAAGGGAAAACTTGAGACTGAGGACTTCAGACATTTTTCTTCCTGGGTGAGAGTTTGGCAACTGATCCACGTTTTCACTCACGAATGCCATAATAAAATTCCTGCAGACTTTGCAACAGTGGACAGTGGGGAAGGTGGTCAGGAGGAGAAGACAAGTTAGTACCGGGGAGAAAAGGAGGGGGCTACGGTGTTAGTACTTCAGGTAGGACATTTGCCTTGCACACGGCTGACCTGGGTTCTCATATGGTTTCCGAGCACTGCCAGGAGTAGTTGCTGAGTGCAGACCCAGAAGTAATGCTAGAATAGCACTGGGTGTGTCCCCAAAACAAAAATAAAATAAAGGGGGAGAGAATTTTTCTGAGCAAACAGACAGAATAGACCTTTGTGCACTCACATGCTTATGGTCTGTGTGCAATGCATATGCCTATTTGCCTATTGACGCACAGCATATAGCCAATGTCACTGTCACTGTCATCCCATTGCTCATCGATTTATTTGAGCGGGCACCAGTAACGTCTCTCATTGAGAGACTTATTGTTACTGTTTTTGGCATATCCAATACACGCGGGTAGCTTACCAGGCTCTGCCACACGGGCTCGATACTCTCGGTAGCTTGCCGGGCTCTCCGAGAGGGGCGGAGGAATTGAACTCGGGTCTGCCGCGTGAAAGGCGAACGCCCAACCACTGTGCTATTGCTCCAGCCCACAGCCAAATCAGTTATTTTGGGGGATGAGGATGTCTTTGTTCTTTCATATTTCCTCCTTTTATGTGTGTGTGTGTGTGTGTGTGTGTGGCGGAGGGGTGGGTAGTCTGATAAATGGATGTGATATCTGGAACTCTGGCAGCCATTTTTGGACCAGGAGGCAACACAGAAGCGACAAACCAAGTGTGAAAGATAGCATCCCAGGAACCAAGCAGGGGCTTCATTTCATCAGGTTCATTCATCCCCCTTCTCACCTTGGCTTGTCTATCTTTGGATTTCTTTTCTGAGTGAGGAAAATAAACACGGACTATCTGCAAATCACGGTTGTCGTTAAGGACCTGTCACAGCTATGGAATGCAGTTACCAGCAGATGCAGAGCCGTCTTTCGAGACGTGAGGATGTGCTGTGCTTCTGGTATCACGGTGGCATTGACGTGGAGGACACAGTGTTTTTTCGTGTGGGGCAGGTAGAGTCGGGAAGGAAGCTTGTCGTCCCAATGCCAGGCACTTGCAAGTATGGGCCGAGGAGAGCTGCAGAGAGCTTCCCCCGAATGGGCGATGCTGCTGGGATCTTGGCAGGAGCTGCAGGCTCAGACCTCTCGCATCTGCTGGGTGTTGGAGAAGCCACGCCGGCAAGGCTGAGGCTGGCAAGACCCCTCCTGCTTCACTCGAGAGTCTTTGGTGCAGAAAAGATGGTTTCTTAACACAGAATTGGAGCGTGTCAGCGTGAGAACCAGGCCCAAGGAGAAACTGGACTGAACATGCCAGAGATGTACTGGGTTGTCTCCTGTCTGCAGCCCGGCCCGTGTCTCCTGTAAACCAGAGCAGGCGAATGCCACCTTGCAACATCATTGGTGGAGGCATCTTGCCTCCGTGTCCCCCAAATGCTGCCGTCTCAGCAGGGTGGATGGTGCCTCCGGCAGGGAGAAGACGGGTCCTGGGGTATATGTGTGGGTAGGTGTATGAACTGGCCTGACTCCTTTTCTGTAGGAGGCATAGACAGAAACACAGCACACAAATGGATATCTATTTGGGAGGCAAATATTTTATGGTGGGAACTCAGGGTAAACCAGCGCCCCCTGGGTTATGGCTCCTGACTCCTGAGCCTGCATGAGGCTCTTCTAGGTGACCCAGATGCTGAAGTTCCTGGGACCACACTTTCAACCAGGTTCTGACCAGTCATGAGAATACAGGCAGGAAGGCGGAGGAGAGCCCAGCCTGCAAAATTTCAAAAGCTCAAATTTTGTTGCTTGTTTTGTTTTGGTGGCCACACTCAGCGGCACTGGGGGCTTACTTCTGGCTCATGCTCACACGTCACTCCTGGTGAGACTCTGGGGACCATACAGGGTGCTGGGAATTGAACCCAGATCAGTCATGTATGAGGAAGTGCCCTACCCACTGTACTGTCTCTCTGACCCGTCAAACTCCTGAGACAAAGGTGGTTCTCTAACATCTTTTTTTTTTTTCTTTTTGGGTCACATCCGGCAATGCACAGGGGTTACTCCTGGCTCTGCACTCAGGAATTATTCCTGGTGGTGCTCAGGGGACCATATGGGATTCTGGGAATTGAACCCGGGTCGGCCGCGTACAAGGCAAACGCCCTACCTGCTGTGCTATTGCTCCAGCCCCTCTAACATCTTGTTCATCACCAGAGATGCGTTGAAGAAAGAAGACAAGTTTGACTCATTTACATTTTTTTTTATATTTTGCTTTTTGGGTCACACCTGGTGATGCTCAGGGGTTACTCCTGGCTCTGCACTCAGAAATCACTCCTGGCAGTGCTTGGGGGACCATATGGGATGCCAGATTGAACCCAGGTTGGCTGCATGCAAGGCAAACACCCTACCCGCTGTACTATCGTTCCAGCCCCCCAAGTTTGACTCTTTAGCATAAAAACTGCAGGGAAATAATGCTAAACATATCAGTGTGTTGCCATATCTTTCCATCTTTAAAAAGTGATTGGTGGTGTGGTATGCAAATGCCTTCCTTTCTTTTTAGGACACCACAGTTTCATTCTCATGACACAATCCACTCATGAATTAGAGTTAATGTAAATTTTAATTTAATTTGGAATTTTCTTTTGTGCTATAAACATGCTTAGAAGAAAATGCAAAATCAATCTATCATGCGTCCCTGCTTTAGGAGCTAGCGTTTAAAATACATCTGCTCATTTGACTGCTCACTGATTGCATTTTTACATAGAATATATCTTAATGCTATTTTCCCCACTGCACACATAATATTTTAAGGCCATCAAATGTTGTGTTATGCAGCAGCTCCTCCTAGAAGCCAATGCATCAGCAATTCCTTTGAAAACTCTTGAAATTGACTCTTCAAAGATACTATAATATGCCCGTGTCTATACAACATCAAACTAATTGGAGAGAATCCTGTTTGTCTCTACTGAGCCTAGTTTGGGGAGGAAAAAGAATCCTGATGAAGAACTGGTTTTCTTTCTTTTATTTTTGACCTTTTGGGTCACACCTGGCAATGCTCAGGGGTTACTCCTGGCTCTGCACTCAGGAATTATTTGTGGCGATGCTCAGCGAATCATATGGGATTCTGGGGATCGAACCTGGGTTGTCTTCATGCAAGGGTAACACCCTACCTGCTGTATTATCGCTCTAGCCCCAAGAACTGATCTTCTTCTTCTGGTGGAAAAACTGATTTTTCACTCCACAGCCTATTCTCATGAACAAAGGAAGAAGATCAGACAAAACTCACTGTCTGATTAACGAAATTACTGGAGCAATAGCACAGCGGGTAGGGCGTTTGCCTTGCTTGCAGCCGACCCAGGTTTGATTCCTCCGCCCCTCTCGGAGAGCCTGGCAAGATACCGAGAGTATCCTGCCCGCACGGCAGAGCGTGGGAAGCTACCCATGGCGTATTCGATATGCCAAAAAATAGTAACAACAAGTCTCACCATGGAGACATTACTGGTGCCCACTCGAGCAAATCGATAAACAACAGGTCGACAGTGTGACAGTGCTACAGTGCTACAGGAAAGAACTCATACTTTCGAGCATTTTCTGGAAACTCCAAAGCCTGTTGATTGCTCCAGAAAACCATCCAAATTCAAAGCGGATGGAATGAAAACCTAAGTTATATGTTGAAGGGAAAGCGAGGCCACACAGCAATGAAAACACCTCAAGGTCAATGACAGACCAGGAAAAGCCCCAAGCAGTCAGACAGCCTGCTTGTAAGAGTCCCTGGGACTCGGGCTGGACCAGGGCTCGACGTGCGGGTTGAGACACTAGTCAGGTTCTACATCAGTGAGAGATTCTGCAGCCCCCCCACCCCCCCTGCCCAAAGCAGAAACGTGACTAATTCTCTGTCCACGTGATGCGCAGGTAAGGGCGGAAGCATTCTTCGGGAGGGCGGGATTTCCGCTATAAGAGCATTGCAGCTGTGTCCTCCAGCTTCTGCCCGGGGATGCTGCAAGCTCATTTCTCCCCACCGCCAGCAAAGCTCAGGGGCTTCCAGCTGCATCCCTGGGATGCCTCTGCTCCAGCTGGGGTGGAGGTCAGCTCCAGGGGCCCAAACCTCAGCGGTTGCCTCTTCCTCTGGTCTGGGGACCGAGCTCTACACTTTGCTACTATCCTGCAACATTTCAGTGGCGAAGGAGAGCAAGGCAAAAGACTCCAGGAAGAGAGTGAGGTGGAGAGGAAGGGAGGGCGTGAAGGGGCCGGAGTGATAGCACAGCAGGCAGCCTGCTCGCCTTCCCCAGGGCCTAGCCGGGTTCAATCCCTGATATCCCACATGGTCCCCTGAGCTTTGCCAGGATGAACCCTGAGCAAGGAGTAAGCCCGGAGCACCACCAGGTGTGGCTTGAAGATTAAAACAAAAATTTTTTTTTTAAAAAAAAAAAGGGCTGGAGAGATAGCACAGCGGGTAGGGTGTTTGCCTTGCACGCAGCCGACCTGAGTTTGATTCCCAGCATCCCATAGGGTCCCCTGAGCATCGCCAGGGGTAATTCCTGAGTGCAGAGCCAGGAGTAACCCCTGTGCATTGCCGGGTGAGACCCAAAAAGCAAAAAAAAAAAAAATTAAAAAAAGAAAAAGAAAAAGAAAAAGGAAGGTATGAAGGAAGCCTCCACTTATTAGCACCACAAAGCACCAGGTGTGAGAAATCACAGGGTTCTCTCCTGCCTTTGCATCTTCTCTCCCTAGCAGGTACAGTGGCAGGGGTGACATCATGGTTAACCCAGTGAGTGCAAAGGTCTGGGCGGTGTGGGCCGTTTTACTCCACCAGACAGTCCGAGGGGGGAGGGGCTGGAGATACGGAGAGAGAAATAGCGGTTTCATTTTTTTCCTTTTTCTCCCGAGCCCAGGTCATGCTGTCCAAGGTGTTTGAGAGATGGGCGGGAGAGAAGAGGGCTTTGCCCTCTCTTGAAGGTCAGCCCAAGGCAGGTAGAAGGAGTTTCCCGGTGCTCGTCCCCTCCTGGGGCTCCCGTTTCCCTGGGGAGCAGAGCAGGTGCCAGGCACAGGAAGGGGTGATGGGGTCGGAAGAGCTGCCGGCACAGGCCTATTGATGAGTCCTATTTTCAATCAGCCGCGGCACTAAAGCCTTCTGCTATTCCTTTTCATTTTCTCGCGACTGTAATTGTAAATGAAAAGCAATATTGCAGCACATCCAATTATAACCAGATTCCCGTCCCCCAGGACTCATTGAAGAGGAAAAAAAATGTATTTATGGCGGTGAGAAGCCATTCATCTCTGCACTTATGGCTCCGCATATGGCGGGACAACAGCTGCAAGACTGGGATTCTCTCTCCCTCTCTCTTCTTCTTCCAGCAATGCACTTTATCAAGTCTCAGCTGGGCACTTTGTTATAAATTAGGCCCTGAAATATTGATTTCATAAGCACCGTGCTTAGGATCCACTGAGGAAGATTTCTTCTTTTGTCTGCTAGCTTGGGGTTAGCTACCTTGCCAGTGTGATGTCTCCTGCGTGTGAAAATTTTCTTGCGTGGTCAAAAATAGGGTTTTCGGGGGCAGGCTGGGGTAGGGGAACAGTGTGGAAGCCAGCTGTCTCTAGAAAATGGAGAAATGAAGTTTGTAATTTTTGTCTATGGTGTTTTAAGGCAGAAAGAAGTGCTAAGAATCAACTACAGGGGGCTGGAGCGATAGTACAGTGAGTAGGGCGTTTGCCTTGCACGCGGTCGACCTGGGTTCGATCCCTGGCATCCCATATGGTCCCCTGAGCACTGCCAGGAGTAATTCCTGAGTGCAGAGCCAGGAGTAACCCCTGAGCCTCACCGGGTGTGACCCAAAAAGAAAAAAAAAAGAATCAACTACAAGTCACTCTTATTTAAACCATCTCTTCTAGACTTGGCTTACACTGATGATAATGTTAGTTTTCTTTTAAACTATTTTTTTTTCTTTTTTGGGTCACACTTGTCGATGCTTAGGGGTTAGTCCTGGCTCTGCATGCTTGAATGGTTTGGCTTGAGCACCACCAGGGGGCACTCCTGAGCACAGATCCAGGACAGCCCTTGAGTATCAGCCCGTGTGGCTCATGTGGCTCCAAAACCTCAAAATGACAAGAAAACCCCAAACCCGAAACAAAGCCTGGATATTCTGTCTTAGCAGAAAGAGAGGGGGGAAAAAGTATGTTTTTCTTTTCTTTTTCCCGTCGCAGGTCGAAATGCAGGTACACCGAGGCCGCGTCTTCATTCCTTTATTCAGGAATGTCACTTTTCACGGCCTTTGCAGAAGCTTCACGTGAAGCTCAGGGGATTAGGGCAGGTGCCTTCGTGCACCTGATCTGGGAGGAGAGACACAGCAGCTAGCTGCATGGATTCTCGAGGTTGGAGGCTGAAATTGTTGGCTGACTTTGGCCCTTTTTCCATTCTCTTTAAGAGGAAACAGGGGGCTGGAGTCACTGCACAGCAGGTAGGGCATTTGCCTTGCACGCGGCTGACCCAGGTTCAATCCCCGGCATCCCATAGGGTCCCCTGAGCATGGCCAGGAGTAATTCCAGTGCAGAGCCAGGAGCCCTGTGTATCGCCGGGTGTGACCCAAAAAGAAAAAAAAAAAGAAAGAAAAAAAAAGAGGAAAAGGGAAGGGCAGAGAAGTGTGGCCAGAGAGAGGCGAGAGAAAGCTTAATGCAGCTGGCTGAGGAGTCAGTTTTTTTTTTTTAATTTTTATTTTTTATTTATTTTTTTTTTTATGTAAAACATCAGTTATTTTTATTTATTTTTTTTTTTACTTTCTTTTTTTTTTTATAATTTATTTATTTTTAATTAGAGAATCACCGTGAGGGTACAGTTACAGATTTATACACTTTTGTGCTTATACTTCCCTCATACAAAGTTCGGGAACCCATCCCTTTACCAGTGCCCATTCTCCACCACCCGTAAACCCGGCGTCCCTCCCACCCTCCCCACTCCCATCTCCCCCCCACCCCACCCTGCCACTGTGGCAGGGCATTCCCTTCTGTTCTCTCTCTCTAATTAGCTGTTGTGGTTTGCAATAAAGGTGTTGAGTGGCCGCTGTGTTCAGTCTCTAGCCCTCATTCAGCCCGCAACTCCTTTCCCCCACATGGCCTTCAACTACAATGTAGTTGGTGATCGCTTCTCTGAGTTGCCCTTTCCCCGGAACGTGAGGCCAGCCGAGAAGCCATGGGGTCAACCTCCTGGTACTTATTTCTACGGTTCTTGGGTATTAGTCTCCCACTCTGATATTCTATATACCATAGATGAGTGCAGTCTTTCTATGTCTGTCTCTCTCTTTCTGACTCATTTCACTCAGCATGAAACTTTTCATGCCCATCCACTTAACTACAAAATTCTTGACTTCCTTTTTTTAATTTTTAAAATTTTATTGAATCACCGTGAGATAGTTACAAGCTTTCATGTTTCGGTTACAGTCTCACAATGATCTAACACCCATCCCTCCACCAGGGCACATTCCCCACCACCAATATCCCGGGTATACCCCCCCCTTTCCCACCCTCCCCCTGCCTCCATGGCAGACAATATTCCCCATACTCTCTCTCTACTTTTGGGCATTTTAGCCTTCAACACAGACACTGAGAAGTCATCATGTTTGGTCCATTATCCACTTTCGGCATGCATCTCCCATCCCAACTGGTTCCTCCAGCCATCATTTTCTTAGTGATCCCTTCTCTATCCCACCTGCCTTCTCCCTTCCAACCATGAGCAGTCTTCTAGCTATGGGGCAATCCCCCTGGCCCTTGTATCTACCATCCTTGGGTGTCAGCCTCATGTGATGCTATTCTATACTCCACAAATGAGTGCAGTCCCTCTATGTCTGTCCCTCTCTTTCTGACTCATTTCACTTAGCATGATACTCTCCATGTCTATCCATTTATAAGCAAATTTCATGACTTCAGAGGAGTCGGGGTTTTCTGGGGCCCTAAAACTTTGCTTCCAGATAGCCTCATCCAAACAGATCTATTGAAGACAAGACGAAACTGCAGAAGGAAAAAAATAAAAAGGAAGTCAGGTGTTCGCCATCACTTCTAGCTGCCCTCCTGCGCCCTTCCGGGTTCCTTCTGGTTCTGGTTCTGCTGGGGGGGAGGGGAGAGGAATGCCCTTGTGGTGTGTGTGTGTGTGTGTGTGTGTGTGTGTGTGTGTGTGTGTGTGTGTGTGTGTGCTTTCTCAGTCACTTTTCAGAGTGAAAGAGTGAAAAAATGTGCGCCTCCTGGGTTGGCGATGTATTCAGCCAGCCCACCTCTGGGAAGATTACAAACAAGCAAGGGAACATAGATGAGACACGCTTGTACCAGGAAACCAAGAGGTTTCAGAGGTGCTGGGGTGTAGGGGGTTGCCCTGCCTGCAGCTCAGATTTAATTCTGATTGCATTGTAGCACCATTGTCTGGTAGTTCATTAATTTGCTTGAGCAGGCACCAGTAATGTCTCCTTTGTGAGACTTGTTGCTACTGTTTTTGGCATATCGAATGCGCCATGGCTAGCTAGCCAGGCTCTACTGTGAGGGCAGGATACATTCGGTAGCTTGCTGGGCTCTCTGAGAGCGTCAGAGGAATCGAACCCAGGTCGGCCGCATATAAGCCCTACCCGCTGTGCTATTGCTCCAGTCCTAATTCTGATTACCACCAATTTATTGGGTTGGAGCGATAGCACAGTGGTTGGGCGTTCGCCTTTCACGCGGCAGACCTGAGTTCAATTCCTCTGCTCCTCTCGGAGAGCCCGGCAAGCTGCCGAGAGTATCGAGCCCGCACGGCAGAGCCTGGCAAGCTACCCGTGACATATTGGATATGCCAAAAACAGTAACAATAAGTCTCTCAATGAGAGACATTACTGATGCCCGCTCGAACAAATCGATGAGCAACGGGATGACTGATACTGACTGACGAATTTATTATTTATTATCCTCAAATGAGCCAGACAGTCAGCAACTGGGGCAGGGAGCTGGAGGGCTTTTACCCCCTAAGCCTGGTGGACAGTCAAAGGTCCGTGAAATGAATCAGCTTCTAATGGAAGTACCATTTAGAATGCATCAGGCACCCCCCTCCGCCCGCACCCCCAGCCCCTGCACTTCTTACTGCTCTGTGACCTAGGAAGCCTCGATGCCGAGGCAGAATGACAAAGGGATCATATTCTGCAAAAATAATTTGTCAAGCCAGGAGCGCCCGTGAAGGATGCTCTTTCTGCTAAGAGACTTGACATTCAGGAAGCAACGGAGGGGCAAGGAATGCAAACAGCTGTTAACTAGCCGGCTGTTGATAATAAATGGGGCTACAGCGACTCAAATGCCACCAGAGCCTGCTCTCCTCTGAGGAGGGGACTTAGCTGTGGGGAGGCGCATGGAGCCCAATCCCAGGCAAGCTCTTTCCAGATCCAGTGAGATCACTGTCCAGACTCCATTTCTCCTGGCAGAGGAATGAATGAAGTCTTGGAGATGTCTGTCTGTCTGTCTGTCTGTCTGTCTCTGTCCACCATAATAGGCATCACAGAGCAGGCTGGTGTGTGTTTCGGGTGCGGTGAGGTGGGGTGGATGGCAAAGAATGTTCTCCCAGGTCCTTCTCTCCTGGGTCCAGATGTTTGCAGCTTGCTAAAACTCACCTGGGTCATTTCTAGCACATCTGTGCTGGCCTTGTGACGGCACTCACCTCGGCCTCAGTGCTCTTAATGAAACTAATTCCTACTGTTAGGGAGCGGGTCGAAATCTCCCTTACCGACAAAGAGTCCAGAGACTGCAAACAGCAAGCAGGATTTACTGTAAGACTGGCTGGCCAGGGTCCAGCCGCCTATGTGGACACGCAGGTCCAGCAGGTTGGGCAAAGACCCCGAGCTTCTCCGAAGGAGATCTTATATAGGCCTTCCCCGGCCATTACAGCAGAGCCCGCGCATTTCATAGCCAATAGATTTGTAATAGTTCAAACTTTCTTAACCAATTCATTTAAAAGGACATCACTCCTTAGCCTATGGCTTTAGAGATCAGTATTCGCGCCAATATTCAGAAATGTCCCAGTTCTGGGGGAAGTCCTGGGTCTTGTGATATGGGTTGTGTGATATGGGTCTGGTTATCTGGTCTGACACCACCCTTCTTGCGACCCAGAGTGCCTATATCCAAATTCCTTGCTCAGGGACAGATAGACAAGTTATTCTGCCATGCGGGCTCCTGTAAAAAGAGTCTTAAGAAAGCTAAATAGATTCCGGTGGTCTGTCCTGGGCCAGTTCCTCACACTACCTCGCACTCCATCCCCGGGCTGGAGCGATAGCACAGTGGGGGGTAGGGTGTTTGCCTTACAGGTGGCTGACCCGGGTTCGATTCCTTCGCCCCTCTCGGAGAGCCCAGCAAGCTACCGAGAGTATCCCGCCCGCATGGCAGAGCCTGGCAAGCTCCCGTGGTGTATTCAATATGCCAGAAACAGTATCAACAAGTCTCACCATGGAGACATTACTGGTGCCTACTCAAGCAAATCCATGTACAACTGGACGACAGATAGTGCGGCAGTGCTACTCTGCCCCCAGGACATTTTCTGAGACAGAGGAGTCGGCTAGAGGAAACAGGGGCAAACATCACCTATTTGCTCAGGGAGATGTGTTTTTTTTTGCCTCTCTTCTTGAGAAGGTTTCTCTGTGATTGATTCAAACATTATTCTCCGCCTGATTCCCCGCCCGCCGCAGGGACTGCAGTGGAGCTGAAATGTGCTAAAAGCAAAAAAAAAAAAAAAAAAAAAAAAAAAAAAAATCCCAGGGTTGTTTAACTACCAATTTAAGAACAAGTCATGATGGGGAATAGCGCTAGGGCCTCGCTAAGGAGGCTGCCCACTGCCGAGGAAACCTTTATGCGGGCATAATAGCTTCCAGGGACCAGGCACTTACGGAGGCCACAGGTAGAAAACCACCAAGCCATTGTGAGGAACTTTCAAAACAACTTCCCGAGGGGCCTTGCTGTTTTCTGGAGAGATTCGCAAAGTCGTCATTCAAACCCATGGTCCTCCTTTAGGAGAGCTTGACCCTTGGATGGCTTTAAATACTTCTTTAAAAGGGCCTGGAGAGAGAGAAGAATGAAAAGAAGCCACCACCCAGCGTTAACCACTAAAGAGCCTTCAGACTTGGCCAGTGCCTGAGGAATTTATAAGTAGGGGGTCCTGCCCCCTTAGTGAGGAGAGTGATTTTCAAGCTCTTCCCCCTTGTTGTTATTTTGATTAGCTGCTCAGTCTGATGCTTAAGTCGGGCCTGGTCCATGATAATAAAAATAGGAACCTTTAGTTGCTTCCTTTGCTACCCTTCACATCTCCTCCTTCATTGCCATAAACATCCCCCCTCCCGCACCCAAAGTCCCCTGAACCCAAGTCCAAATCAGCATGCACGGAGGCCTGCAGGCGGAAGTGGAATTTTGCGTGTGTTCGCATATCTAATCATCCCATTTGGGGGAAGATAATCCGTTCTCATTTTCTTAGACGGTGCGTTCCCTAGCTTTTATTATTTGTCTTTACTTCCAAGATCAACTTGACAACTAGTTTCCTTCACAACAAGGCTTGAGGGTATTACTCCGAATCCATCTGATTTCACGGCCTTCGGGGTTTCTCTCATGTATTATGAATCTCTCAATTGGCCGTGCTGGCGAGATGGGAACCTCAGCGCTGCAGAAGCAGCCTCTTGCAGGAAGAAAGAGTGGCTAGTTCCTCGGAAGAGAAGGAAACGCGAATGTCTTGGAGGGAGACGGAAGAATAGTCTGCTGAACCCACTTAAGTAAGAATGAGCGGGACCCTGCTTTCTCTTCGTCTCCTGGCACTGCCCTCCCACCATCCCCATCTAAGCCGTGAACTGACCCTGATTCTTGTCTCTCTCTCTCTGTGTTTGGGGCCCACCCACCCTCCCCTCCCTCCACTCCTGACCCCTTACTTCAAAATCCTAAGCCCTTGATAAGTGTCATATTTAACTATTGAGGGCATCCCACCAGATTTAGAAAAGAGAACCTCGAAAAGGTTCCTGGGTTGGGGCTGGAGCGATAGCATAGCAGGTAGGGCGTTTGCTTTGCATGCGGCCGACCCGGGTTCGAATCCCAGCATCCCATATGGTCCCCTGAGCACCGCCAGGGGTAATTCCTGAGTGAAGAGCCAGGAGTAATCCCTGTGCATCGCCGGGTGTGACCCAAAAACCAAAAAAAAAAAAAAAAAAAAAAAAGAAAAGAAAAGGTTCCTGGGTCTCTGAGCCGGCAGAAACAGACAGAGCGAGGAGACTTCTCTATTCTTGTGTGTGTAAGCCTGGGATCAAGCTCGGGCCCTTGCACATGCTAACATGTGCGCGGCCACTTGAGCCTTCTTCCCGGCCTCCAGAGCTAGCATCTGGCTCTAAGTCATACCGAGATGGAGTCTACCATCTCTGAAAATAGCGGTGAAACAGCACTCAGAGAGAGTCGTCTTTGCAACCCCCAGGAAGTCCAGCGCGGGTGCAGGAAGACTCGCCCCTCAGGGATCTCTGTCTCTGTGTCTCCATCCTCACATCCCGGTTCCCGTTCTCAAACTGGCCTCCTCTTTCAAGAGGGCTCCCAGAGCACTGGCCATCACGTGTGCATTCCTGGCGGCAGGGAAGTTGAAAGGGAGCTTCTCCCGGGCAAAGCAGCTCCTTTTAGAAAGATTAGTCCCCGCAGTCCCAACCAATGTATACATTGATGGCTCCCTCGAGAGAACTTAGTTCCACGACTCGCTCGAGCTGAAATAGAGACTATTAAGTCTATTAAGTCTGGTGAATACAGTGCAGTTCTTTCTGCTACGAAGGAGGAAAAGAGATGGGTGTTTGCCAGGCAGATACCTGAAAGGGCGGGGGAGGCAGAGGCAAGGTGCGCTACCTGTGAGTTTGATGTGGATTAATGATCACAGGGCCAGGAGGACTGGCTCACGGTTGGAAACTTGTCACAAGGGTGGGGTGGGGGGGGGAAGAAGGGGAGAGGGATAGAGAAGGGAGAACTATGACAATGATAGTTGGAGACGATCATTCTGGACGAGAACTGAGTGCTAATAGTAGGTAAGAGGATATGCACGATAACTTTACCGTACCTTTATTGCAAACCATAATGACCCAAAGAGGAGAGAGACAGACAGACAGACAGACAGTCATAGGAAAAGTGTCACAGAGGCAGGAGGCAAACGGGGGCAGGTAGAAGGAGGGAAATCTGTGACACTGGTGGTAGGAAATGTACACTGGTGAAGAGACGGGTGTTGGAACAACGTATGACTGAAGCCCAGTCACAGACAACTCTGTAACTGTGTATCTCGTGGTGCTTTAATTAAAACAATTAAAAAAGAAATGATTACAGGCCAGACATCATGTGTCTCTCATTATCTCGGGCCACACGGTGCAATGGAAAACCAGTAGAAATTCACCACGACTTTGGGGGAGGGAGTAGGGAACCCCCACCCGGGTCTCAGGCCAAAGGAATGGCTTCATCTCTCTCCCCCCACAGTCCCCAGCCGACCCTGCTGTGCTTGGAACTGAGTCCCGGCTCTCTCCTTTGTGGCCTCTGTTTTGCATGTATGTCCCCTCCCTGGCTTATTTCATTTGCCTGGTGCCCTTTTTCTTTGTGGTACATAACAATTTTTGTTCTTGCACTGGAAGCAGGGATGACTCAGCAGGACCATTGGTAGCTCATGTGGCCCAAACTCCTGTCACGGTCCCCCCCAAGCCTGCCTGGGAGTGACCTCCTGAGCACCGCCAAGTATGACCCAATACCCCCCTCCCCAGTAAGTGAACTCTCACTGTCACTGTCATCCCGTTGGTCATCGATTTGCTCGAGCGGGCACCAGTAACGTCTCCATTGTGAGACTTGTTACTGTTTTGGCATATCGAATACGCCACGGGGAGCTTGCCAGGCTTTGCCTTGAGGGCGGAATACTCTTGGTAGCTTGCCGGGCTCTCCGAGAGGGACGGAAGAATAGAACCTGGGTCGGCTTTGTGCAAGGCAAATGCCCTACCTGCTGTGCTATCGCTCCAACCCAGTAAGTGAACATACAAGAACTTAAACAAGAATTGGTGTTGAATCTCGAGAGTTCTTTCTTTTACTCCCTTAGTATAGCGAATGGCATTCTTAGGGACAGTCCTTTGAGGAAGCCTTGCATTCCCGGGAGCAAGCCCATTGGGCCATGGAACCAGCAGTATTCTTGGATTCTGTGAGATGATATTTCATTTACATTTCCACATGCATATTCCCAAAAGGAAAAGAACTGTATTTTCTTTTGTGTAACCTTGTTACCTGTTTTAGCACACACTCTTCTGTTTTTCCTGTTCTAAAGAATCTCTCCTCAGCTGGGTTTCCCTGGGTTTTCTCCTGACCTTGAAAATGTGTACCCTCTGAACTCACTTATTTGGGATTTGCATGTTTTACTTCCACCACGCTGTCATATTTCTATTGGGTCCAGGTAGACTGGGTTTAATTTCCAGTCACTAGAGCTTGAGAAAAGAGAGTGGGTGGAAATCAATCCTGAGAGGTAAGTAGGAACTTTTAGGTCAGACTTTGCAAAGATTTGGTTCCATTTAGGAACAAATGCCAGTGGCACTCTTTTTTTTTTTTTTCCCCTTTTTGGCTCACACCTGGTGATGTTCAGGGGTTACTCCTGGCTCATGCACTCACTGCTCAGGGGACCATATGGGATGCTGAAAATCGAACCCGGGTTTGCCACATGCAAGGCAAAAGGCCTACCCGATATACTATAGTTCCAGCCCCACCAATGACACTCTTACCATAAGGCAGTTGTACTGTCAAAATTAACTGATAATGATCTCATGCTGCTGATTTTCTCATGTGGAAATATTACTCCTTTAACTTTTCATTTTCTCTGTGTGTAACTCATAGGAAAAACACAACAACATTGTTACAGAGTTTCATAGAACCATCTGATGCAAGGACACTATAGGATATTTCAATCAGGGTCTGGCATGTCAGTGTTTACAAATAAGGCTGATGTATTTGTGTGTGTGTGTGTGTGTGTGTGGACTGTGTTTTTTTTTTTAATACCTCAGAGGTCATTTTGTAGTTCATCATCATGACTCTTTGTGATGGTTAGTGCGAGGCAGACACACATGCACACAAATATGGAAACTTTGGGCTGTAGGATATTCTAACGTTGTACCTTCTAATGTGGGCTGGATCGATAGTGCAGTGGGTAGGGTGTTCGCCTTGCACGCAGCCGACCCGAGTTCGATTCTTCCGCCCCCTCAGAGAGCCCAGCAAGCTACCAAGAGTATCCCGCCCGCATGGCAGAGCCTGGCAAGCTATCTGTGGGGTAGTCGATATGTCAAAAACAGTAACAACAAGTCTCACGATGGAGACGTTACTGGTGCCTGCTCGAGCAAATCGGTGAGCAACGGGATGACAGTGACAGTGACAGTGACCTTCTAATATTAGTGGGAGAGCTAGTGCTTTCTGTATATTTATCTTGTACTCGAGCCATCTCACTGACCTCTCTAATTAACCCCTACATTTCTATAGCGAGGCTTGATTTTTTTCCAATCTTTTCATCATCTTGAAAGCATATTGTCTGAACACACTTCTTTTCCTTTTCAAGCCATTATTTGTGAATTACCTTCAGTACCTTGAATTTGTTTGTAAGATAATATTTATCCTTGGAATCACATCCAGAATTGCATATTACAAGTAGATTGTTTGAGGGAGAACTGACCCATCCTTTAAATTACTTTTGCAGTTGAATAGGATGGTAATTGCAATGATTGCGTAAGACATCATTTGGAAATTAAAAGTTGGATATTGAACTTGTCAGGTGGAATAGAAAACAGGTTATTATGTGTTTGATTGAGTTTAATGTGCTGTTTACATGACCTCTCATGTTCCCCCTGTGAAATCATGTGTTTATTCTATCTGAACTTAGAAAAGGCCAGAGGGGTCTAAATATACACCTCTCCTCTTACAACTACAGTCATAACTGGTTGGGAATAGAATGAGGCTTGATTTCTAGAACTGTTGATTATACTCGTCACTTGACAAATGCAATCTATAATATTTCCACCTAAAGGTAAGAATAGGGAGAGCATCTAGTATAGTTCCTGATGCCTAGTGGATGCTATGAACTGACTTTGCTAAGTCCCCAAACCTACTTACATGCTGAAACCTAATCCTCACTGTGATGGCTTTGGGAGATGGTGCTTTGTGGGGGATTAGGGTTTGAGAATAGAGCGCTTGTGAATGGGTCAGTGTCTTTATAAACTGGACCCCAGGGAACACATCTATAATGTGAGGACACGGTGAGAAGGCATTCATTTGTAAGCAGAAGTCAGTCTCTCGCCAGACACTGAAGTGGCTACCACCGCCTCTTGGCTTTCTGATCTGAGAACTGGAGAAATACATGTTGCTCATTTAAACCACCCAGGTGTTTTGTTATAGTAGCCTGAAGAGGAAGCCCATGAGTATTCGATAAACTTGGCTTCCCCTCTCCTACCTTTCACAGGCATAGGTCAGTGGGCTATGGGCCAGTAGTTCCGGTCCTCCAATCTAGGTTCATAGATGCTCATGGAGGCCCCATGCAGTCGGCCTTCTGTCTCCGCCCTCTCCTCTGCACTTTCTTCTTTTACTTCCCTTTTCTTTCTTCCTTCACTCTAAGACCCCCCACCATCACCCTCCACCCCCATCTCCACAATCTGTTTTTTTTTTTTTCCCACACCTGAAATGCTCTGGTTTCCTCTAGCTCTGCACTCAGGAATTACTCCCGGCGGTGCTCAGGGGACCCTATGGGATGTTGGAAATCGACCCAGGCCAGCTGCATGCAAGGCAAATGCCCTCCCCACTGTGGGCTGACCCTGGTCTCCTCCAAATCTAGATGCCGACATCCTTCAACCCAGCCTCCTCTATTCTTTTTAATCATAAAAGCAAAATCATCACCAGTAATCTACTCAGTACTTTTCCACTTATGTCTGAAGAGTATCAGACCGAGCTCCAAGGGGGTCTGGGAAACCAAGTAGTTGTCAATGGGAAAAGCAAGAGATGGGAAAAAATGAGTCATGAAAGTCTATTGATGAAGGAAAAACTTTCCACGTTCATGGGTTGGAAGAATTAACATTGTCAAAACAACCATCCTATCCCAAAGCATTACATAGATTAAATGCAATTCTTATCAAAATTCTGAAGACATTTTTCAAGGACTTAGAACAAATTCTACTAAAATTCATTTGGAATTATAAGATTCCCCAAAGAGCCAAGGGTATTTTGAGAAAAGAAAGAAAGCGGGGGAATAGATGGAAGGCATTTCATTCCTTAAGTTATACTATTCAGCTATAGTGACCAAAACTGGGTGGTACTGGAATAAAGACAGATTCTCCAAACAAAGGAATAGAATTGAGAGGCAGAGATAAACCCCGGCTTAATGGACAACTAATCTCTGACAGAGAAGCTGGGTACATGAAGGAGAGCCAGGCAAACCTTGTCAACAAAAGGCATTGGGGAAACCAGAGAACCACACGCAGAGAAATGAAGCTGGATCCCTATATCATATCACTCACTAAAATTAACTCAGAATTAAACACCCTGAAATGAGACCAATATCAATAACACATGAGGAAAACATAGGCATAACTCCCCAGAATATGGACCTCAGAAGCGGTTTCAATAATTTAACTCTATTTGAAAAAATAAGTGTGTGTGTGTGTGTGTGTGTGTGTGTGGTGCTATATTAATTCAAAGACTTTTTGCATGACAAAAGAAACTCAGGCTAAGGCCAGCGCAATAATACAGTGGGTAGAGTGCTTGCCTTGCACGCGGCTGAGCCGGGTTCGATCCCTGACATCCTATAGGGTCCCCTGAGCCTTGCCAGCAGGGATTCCTGTTGTGCAGAGCCAGGAGTAATTCCTGAGCACTGCTGGGTGTGGCCCCCTCAAAAACGCAATAAAAGGGAATAAAAATAAAGATCTTGAGACGAAAAAAAAAGAAAGCCTAGAGATGCAGTCAAGATCAGCTTTGGTGTTTCTACCAATGCTTCAAAACCCTCTTGGAGAATATTCCGAGGAGGAAGCTGGATTCTTACTGCCATCACAGATGCAGGTCCTCATGGATGGACGGGCAGAGGAGGGCACCTGATGATATCAATGAAGGGTTGTCTGCCTGGCTGTGGCCAGCGTCACACCCTCTGTGCCAGCAGGTGACACCTGTTTGCTCATCATCCCTCCTGACTTTATGCAGCTGCTCCTCTTAAGCAAAGGCGAGAGGAGGCCGACTCCTTGGATGCACTCGAAACCACCAGGTCCGTCAATCTGGCTGAAATCGGTGCTCTGACACCTTCTCCCTCCCACACCTAGTGGGGGTGGAAGTTGTGGCAGAAGAATCTGCTCAACCTCAAACATCTTGCTTGCTAGGCTTTCAGAGTTGGATGGGCCCATTCCACATCCCTTTAGCAATGACTTTTTGAGTTTGGCCTTGCAGGAATGATTGAACCCGACTGTTCTAGAGGAGGAAACTGAGTCTCAGAGAACCACTGAGGTCCCCGAGCAGGATAGAACATAGCTCGCTTTGGCCAGTCCAAACTCAAGCCTGTCCTCTGCTTCCGGACACGGCACTCCCCCTGTGTGAACGCATCAACTCTGCTCCCCTCTGTAGTACCCGTATTTGCGTCCTTTTGCAGACAGCCGTCCGGCGTCCTCTTCAGCCTGGGAGAGCTATGTTCCAGCTATTGATCAATGCTAATATGGTAGCAGTTTTCCAAGGCTTTATGGTTGAGGCGCCCGTCTTGATTTATTATTCTAAGTGAGTTGCTCAGGAAACATTGATTCACGATCAATTTCTACATTGCAAAGTAATTGTGGGGACCTGATGAAATGGCTCAGGAATCTGAGAGAGTCACAGGAGTTGTTCAGCCCGGCTCCCGATTTAGGGGGTGTGTGTGTGTGTGTGTGTGTGTGTGTGTGTGTGTGTGTGTGTCTGTATGTCTCTCTGTGTCTCTGTGTGTGTGGGGGGGTGAGGGGTGTGGTTTGCAGGTACCACTCTGGAGTTTTGGTCAGTACCACCTGATACACTACATTTGAGGTTCTTTGCTTTGTTGTCCATGAAGGTATTTTGAAATAAGACGCTGCCAAGTCTAGCAGATATCTTTATGGCATTGTTTATTTTTTTGGCATTGTTTTGGTCTAGTGATAAACCATGCCAGCACTCAGCAGGCTCTTGACTGTTCGTGAAATGAATGAATGAATGAATGAATGAATTTATGGACCTTTGGGTAGTATATGCAGTTTTCTTGGCCCTTGCTGGTCAAAACTTTCCGTAGGCTTGTAGGTATTTTTCTTTTAGCAGGGGCCGGGGTATCTCCCAAGCAGTATCTCCCAAGAAGTGCTCAGGAGGCACAGAGTGGTGCTGAGGATACCCTGGGATGCACATCCTGAGTGCTTGGAGGCCTCTGGGGCCACACCTGGAGATGCTCAGAGGACCATGTGGTGCCAGAATTAAACCTGGGCCGGGCTAGCCCTTGTACCATTTGCTCTCATCTCTGTAGGTTTCCTGCACACAGGGGGTAGACCCAGACCACCCCTTACCAAGGGGTGGACCCAGACCCTCCCTACAATGGTAGCATCCCTGCTTGAGGAGTTCCCGATGCCCTGGGGGTGAGTTGTGATGTCCTGGGTCTGAGCCCGACTTTTCCTTCCGTAGCTCAATGACAGCTGATGTGGTAAAAGTTAAACTTGCACGTTTGATTTCCACGTACTCTTGGCTTTTTATTTTTTCCTTTTTATTTAAGAAATGCTTCATCGGATGGGTCGTTGATCTAAAAACCATCCCACTGTGAGAGTAGGACGCAGGAAGCTGGGCAGGTCACTAGGGGCCAGGCCTCTGAGTGATCCATTCCAGGAACTGGGCAGAGATGAATAGTTCTCAAATCGTATGTTATGACTAGAACAGAACAGAAGAGCTGGGCCGGAGAACTGATAGCCTGGGCAGTAGGGGAAGGGGCAAGGCACAAAATTTAAACAGAAGGTGCTAAATGTAAAGGTTCGTGGTTAAGTCTCATGCTGTATCCCACCCACCTCAAAGTGCTGTGCAGTGAGATCCAGTGGGAACCTGCATTCTTTTTTTTTTTAATTTATTTTTTTAATTGAGTCACCGTGAGAACAGTTACAGGGCTTTTAGGATCGAGTCTCAGTCATACTATACTCAAACACCCATCCAGTGCACATGTTCCACCACCAAGAACCCCAGCATACCCCCTGTCACCTCCCCCTCTGCCTGTGTGGCAGATGATTATCACTTTACTCTTTCCTTACTTTGATTACATTCAATTTTTTTTTTTGCTTTTTGGGTCACACCCAGCAATGCTCAGGGGTTACTCCTGGCTTTGCATGCAGGAATTGCTCCTGGCAGTGCTTGGGGGACCATATGGGATGCCGGGGATCGAACCTGGGTTGGCTGCGTGCAAGGCAAACGCCCTACCCGCCGTGGTATCGCTCTGGCCCCGATTACATTCAATTTTCGACAGGAAACTCACTATCATTATTTGGAGTTTTCCCCCAACAGTCAGACCTGTCGGAATGGCATCATTAGATTGTGTGTTTTCTATTGTCGGTAACAAAGAGCATATGATGCTGCACGGTCTCGAAAGAGGCCACCCGGATTTGGAATTCTGGCATTAGGTCCAGAGGTATTTCTGCCAGCAGCCGCTGCATTCCGAGATTGGTTTCTGTGGCGCTGGGATCATGGCTGTTCAGGAGGGAGGAGCTGCTCATGGGCGACCACTCGGGGTCTCATTTGGGCGGGAGTCAGGGCCGGTTCTGCCTCCCCCATCGCAAGATTCCCCATGCGTCCCGTCCCATCACTGAAAACTCCTACCTCTCTGTCCAGTTGGTTCTGAACGGTGGTGGTCGCCCTGCAGTCCAGGGGGGAAAAGGCCAAGGGATATAAACCCTTCCCCTCATGGGGCAGAACCTGCATTCTTTTGCTTTTTTCCATTTTTGCCCCACAGGCTTACTCTGTTGCCAGAAATGTGCATATATATATACTTTACATGTATAAAAAATTGCATATGTTGATGGTGCTCTGTACCCCTGCTCTCTGCTCTAATGTCAGGTATTTGCCTAATCGTGGTCAGTCGATGTGACGTTAATCAACTCTGCTGTTTTTGGTCCTCAGGTCTTGGTGTGCTTGATTAAGCAAGCTCTGTTACAACACAGCAGACACGTTTTCAACCTCACGGCAACTCAGCAAATCCTTCTGTCACAAAGGGATTCTATCTGTCCACACCTAGTGCACGGTGGGGGAGCCAGGTTAAAAGAATCTCTGCATGTGATGAACTTCACACGGTTTGGGACACCTTCTTTCTTTTTTTTAAAAATTTTATTGAATCACCATGAGATAGTTACAGGCTTTCATGTTAGGGTTACAATCTCACAATGATCAAACACCCATCCCTTCACCAGTGCCCATTCCCCACCACCAATATCCTGGGTATACCCCCCCTTTCCCACCCTCCCCCCCCTCCATGGCAGACAATATTCCCCATACTCTCTCTCTACTTTTGGGCATTATGTCTTGCAACACAGACTCTGAGAGGTCATCATGTTTGGTCCATTATCTACTTTCAGCATCATCTCCCATCCCAACTGGTTCCTCCAGCCATCATTTTCTTAGTGATCCCTTCTCTATTCCACCTGCCTTCTCCCCTCCGCTCATGAAGCAGGCTTCCAGCTATGGGGAAATCCCCCTGGCCCTTGTATCGACCGTCCTTGGGTGTCAGCCTCATGTGATGTTATTCTATACTCCACAAATGAGTGCAGGTTTGGGGACACCTTCAAGGGCCTTGGAGTCATTCGCTCTCATTTCTGTAGACTTAATGAAGGTGACTTGAAGACTTGTGGAGAGTGACTGAACCCACCCAGTGGTATCCTAGAACTCGCCAGTTTTCGCTGTCAAATTCGTTGGAGTTGGAGTTTTGCTGTAATCAATGAAGAGAAGAGGCGAGGGAGTACGGAGACCATTAGTGTGATGTGGCCGAGAGGAGGTGGCTTTACCTTGGCGGCCTGGAGCTTGTTTTCCTAGAATTCCAGGCTGTGTGCTCAGATTGTTTTGCATCCCCCTCACTGTTCTGGTCCCTCCTGGTCTGTTCCGGGACAGCGCTTTGGGCTTATTTGCCTCTGCAACTTCCTTCGCAGTCTCTGCTTTGGCAATTTGCCCAAGTCCAGATTCCCGGTAACAAGGACTTTTTTCAGCTGCGTTCCCACAGACCCACTTCCCACCTGCTCACTCTGTTAAAACACCCGCTGCAGTTTCCCAAGAAAGTTGTCAGATTTTCTTTTTGCTCAGCTCAAAGTAATCAGTTCTGTACTGGTTCTGGTATTTGCACTTTTGCATATTTTTACTTGTGCATAAATATGGTGGATTAAATGCTCAGATTTTAAGCATACAGGTCAGTGGCTTTAGAAAATGGTTATAGCTGTGTCATCTAAAACCCTGTCAAGGGCCGGAGTCATAGTACAGTGGGGAGGGTGTTTGCCTTGCATGCGGCTGACCCAGGTTCTATCTCTGGCATCCCATATGGTCCCCCAAGCACCGCCAGGAGTAATTCCTGAGTGCAGAGCCAGGAGTAAGCCCAGAGCATCGCTGGGTGTGATCCAAAAAGCAATAAAATAAAATAAAATAAAAAACTCTGTCAAGATATTGAGGATTGTCAGTTCCCTGGGAAGATCCTCATACCTGGATCTTCCTAGAAAATGGATCCATTTCCAGTTCATCATTTTTACCCCAAAGACAACTAGCTACTTTTCTGTTTTCTTTCTTGATAGACTAGCTTTGCATGTTCTTAAACTTTTCTTTAGCTCACGCTGAAAAGTCTGTCAGTTTTGTCCTTGGAATAGAAGTTCTTTCTTTTTTTTTATTGCTCATTAGTGTTCCATTGTATGAATATTCTGTGGTTTATTTATCCATTCTTGTATCGATGAACATTTGGGTTGTTTCTAACTCATAAGTATAAAGTTGCAATTAACATTCTTTCATGAGAATTTTGGTAGGCATATGTTTTCATTTATTTCTGTGAAAATAGGAGTGGAGCTGCAGAATCCTAAAGCAAGCAAACGTTTATAGGAATTGCCAAGCTGTTTTCCAGAAGGATGGTTCCACTTTGCATTCTGTGACCTTCACTGCTTGCCTTCCTCACTGGCACTTAACATGACCAGTTCGAGTCTGTTTTAGCCGTGCTGAGGCTTGATGATACACATTTTGATGTGGGGTTCATCAACATTTCTCCTGTGGATGGGAAGAGTAATTTTGCCTCTTAGTTCTTGATAAGGGATAATCTCCTCATTCCCAGGGCAGGTTCACTGTGGACATCAAGTTGGTTGGCCAATAGTTGCCCAGAGATTTGGTAAGATGTGATTTTGGGAATGTTACTGAAGGTGCTTTGGGATGAGCTAAATTTTTTTTGTTGTTTGTTTGTTTTTGTTTTGGGGCCACACCCAGAAATACTCAGAGGTTATTCCTGGTGCTTTTCTCAGGAACTAATCCTGACTTTGCTTGGGGGACATATGGGTGTTAAACTGGGCTGAGATCTCCCCAGAGAAATCATATAAAGACAAATTGTGATGCAATAAGCAAAGGGTCTTTATTGGCTTGCTTGAGCTAGGACCCTCGATCGGCTCACGGACACAGTGGCAGCCTTCTCGGAGTGAGCCACCCCAAATCTCCAAAGTGAGGGGCTTTTATAGCATAACCTTATATATCAGGGACTTTCTGCGGACCACCCTTTTGGCTGCAGTCTGAGAACCTTAATACTACTTGTACTTAGCTGATTGTTGTAAGTTGGAGTTGCATAAGGGCTGCATAAGAGTTACATAAGGGTTATGGGGGGGGCTTCCCTACGCACATGATTGGTAACCCTTAGTTGACTTCACCATGCTATCTCATTTTGGGGAAATCATGACTCAATTCCAGGTATCTGTGCTCAATTCCAGGAATTCTGGAACCGAAACGTAGGCCTCGCTTCCTCTGGCTTCTTTGTGAGCCTGTCGTGGCACTGCCTCTGCTTCTCTGTCTCATGGGCATGTGTGGGATCAAACCTGGGCAGGCTCCGTGCAAGGCAAGTGCCCCACTTGCTGTACTAGTGCTCCAGACCGGGATGAGCTGGATCTTTGAGGTGGTAGATGCAGGACAGCAGATGACCTCCCTGGGCAGGGCCTCTCCCAGTCAGCTGAAGATCTGAGTGGAAAACCGCGGTGGCCTCTTCCTGGAGTAAGAGAAAAGTGCTCCTGCTTGGTGGCTGTGGAGCTGGGACATCTGTGGTTTTCTGCTTCCAGACCTGGACCAAAACATCCACTTTTCCGGCTTCCTTTCCTTTTTTTTTCCCAATGTTCAAAACTGTATTTAAACATCATGATTTACATGGGGCTGGAGCAATAGCACAGCGGGTAGGGCATTTGCCTTGCACTTGGCTGACCCCGGTTCGATTCCCAGCATCCCATATGGTCCCTGAGCACCGCTAGGAGTAATTCCTGAGTGCAGAGCCAGGAGTAACCTCTGTGCATTGCCGGGTGTGACCCAAAAAGAAAAAAAAAACACCAAAAAACAAAAAACCACCACGATTTACAGAGTTGTCCATAATACAGTCATTTAGAGGATTCAGTGTTCCAACATCAATTCCACCATCCCTGTGAACTTCCCTCTGCCAATGTTCCCAGTTACCCCACCCCCATCCTGAGCCTGCTCCCTTAGCAGGTACAAAATAACTTACTTTGGGGCTGGAGCAATAGCACAGCAGGGAGGGCGTTTGCCTTGCACGAGGCCGACCCGGGTTCGATTCCCAGCATCCCATATGGTCCCCTGAGCACTGCCAGGAGTGATTCCTGAGTGCAGAGCCAGGAGTAACCCCTGTGCATCGACGGTCATCATCTGAGACTTGACCGAGCTGGTTGGCCTGAGTTGAGGCTTCTCAACTCAGGATGGGGGTGGGGTAACTGGGAACATTGGCAGAGGGAAGTTCACAGGGCTGGTGGAATTGATGTTGGAACACTGAATCCTCTAAATGACTGTATTCTGTGCTATTGCTTTTGCTCACTGAGCTTCGGGGGCTTCCAGGGGGCTGTCAGTGCCAGGGCATTCAGTGTCTGCGGCCACACGCGCCAGGAGCTGTGGAACTTGGGGGGCTCAGCATCTTGGCTGGGCCCTTTTGATGCTGGTGGGAGTCAGGTGTGGGTGGGATGCCGGTCGTTCCACCAGAGTGCGGGGCGTGGCCAGACCCCATCCTGAGACGCCTCCTGGGTTGTCTCAGCTCTGGTGTTGCTCCCACAGGTGCAGTTCTTGGGACTCATCAGCCGCTAGAGACACACTGATGACTTTCACATGATAAATCAAATACAGAGACACATAAGTACCTGTATCGAGATGCCCCAAAGGTTCTGTTTCTTTGGGGAACCAAGTCCAACTCATACCTCTTCCTCTCTCCCTGACTTCTCCCAAAGGGGCCCATTTCAGCTCTTTTTCTGCACAAGCCTTTCCTCACAGTCTTGCGACTGCCTTTGCCAGAGAGGCCACAAGCCTGTGTTCAGTGCTGCCGCTCCTCATCTCTGGGATTGCGGGCTGAATCCTTGCAGGAAGAAGTGAAAGGCAGCTGCCTTGTGTCATTCAGCACAGCCACTGTCCACAAGAGGATGCTCTCTTTCGCATCCCAGGAGAGATCTAACTGCAAGGCACGGGCCCTGGCTTCCCTCCAGCCGCTGTTCTTGAAGGATGTCTTCCAACGCAAGGACATCATCGGGCAACATAGAAATGAAATGGTACTTGCGCTCCCAATAGCAGGGTGACTAATAGAGGAACTAGGAGGATGGTAAACCTCCAAGGAAGAGGGCCGATGGGGGATGCTGATGGATGCAGCGGCATGGAAATAGAGATTTGTCTCTTTGTAGGGGACAGATGCGAACCCATCTTACTCGCCGGGAACTTGGCATGATCCTGGGGGAAGGAGCGCTCGCATGCATCAAAGCTGCCTGAGACTCAGGAAAGAGTTTCTTTCGCCCTCTCCTATCCCCTCCCCTCCCCTTTCCTCTCCTCCCATCCCCTCCCACCCCCTCTCCTCTCTTTCCGTCTCCTCTCACTTCCTCTCCCCACCTCTCCCCTCCCCCTCCCCTCTTCTCCCCTTCCTCCCAATCCCCTCCCCTCCCCTTCCCTTGCAACCCCTCTTCTCTCTTCCCTTCTCTCTCCTCCTCTCCCTTCCCTCCCCCTCCCCCTGGCCCTCCACTTCCTTACAAGAGAAGACCTGTGGTCTGGAGGGACAGTACAGCGGGCAGACTGCTTGCCTTGTATGTGGTCGATGCAGGTTCCATCATCCACATTCTGTGATTCCTTGAAGCACCACCCCCCAGCACCACCTCCCAGCACCACCACCCCCCTCCTGGTCAGGAGTGATCCCTGAGAACCAGAGCCAGGAATAAGCTCTAAGCAACACCAGAAAAATAAAACACACATAAACAATAAAAAAAAAAAGAGAAGATCTGGAAGGACAGAGCTGGGCATCTATATAGACGGGATGTCTTCTGGGTTGTTTTGATTAAGAAGGCAAAGAGGGCACATCAAAGACGACTGGGAATCTTACCAAGGGCAAGTGCGTGGTTAAGCCAAAGCAGCTCCCTCGGGGGCCAGAGCGACAGCACAGTGGGGAAGGCACTTGCCTTGCCCACCGCTGACCCAGGTTCGATTCCTGGCATCCCCTATGGTCCCCTGAGCACTGCCAGCAGTAACTCCTAGTGTAGAGCCAGGAGTAGGCCCTGAGCATTGCTGGGTGTGGCCCCCAAACCAAACCAAACCCCCGTCCCCTCCCCCAAAGCAGTTCCTTCGTAGAGAGAATGAAGCAGTACCCGGCTGTCTCCACCCAGACGAGCTCTGGATCCTGTTTGCCTGCAGGTTGGACTTCTTCAATTTGTCATTTAAAATTTTGTCAAGAACTGCCGCGGCCCGCGCGGCCAACTTGAACCTCGGCCGGAGAGAGGGAATGAGAGTTGAGTGGGCTAGGGAGGACTGCATGCAATATGCGGCATACAGCCAGTTTATTGAAATCCAAGCGGGTTTATATAGTCTTACTTTAGCAATGATCAGCAGGTTACATAAGTGGCATAAACATTATTAATCAAGTGGTGCAGGCAAATTATTTTTGCCAATCTTACTTGTTTTTCGGTTCCTTCTCTCAGCCTTGAGAAACATGGGAAAGCAGATGTGGCCTTGAGCATGGCCATGGCAGACGCGAGCCAATCCTCCCTTCAGCCTCCTCTCGAGTTCAGCTGCCAGAGCATGGTGGCCCTTCACCTTTTCTCACGAGGCAGGTCGCCACAACATGGTGGCCCTTCGACCCCCTTTCCAGGCTGGCCGTCAGAGCATGGTGGCCCTTAGGCTGCCTGTCAAGGTCGGCTGTCAGGGGATGACTCGCCCTCATACCACGTTTCTCTATACCCATTCCCGTTTACAGGAACTAAGGTAGGGAGTGCCTAGGCCCCTCCTCACCCAGTCCCTGTTTACAGGGACAGAGGCAGGGGGTGCCTAGGCCTGTCCCCAACAAAGAACAAGTGATTGACAAGTGCAGGAAGATGGGGGGAAAAAGGCACGGTTTGTGATCATCATGTATTAATCCAACATTGCAAGCCAGTCCAAAGGCCATTATTTCGAGGAATACGTTCTTTTCCTTGTTGTTGAATGTCTGGGTTGTTTTGAATATTGCATTGTTATAAATAATGCAGCTGTGAAATTTTTCATCAGCTTCCTTGACTGTATCTCTGAATATCTTATTAAGATGAATTCCTAGGAGTGAGAAGGCATCCACCAGTAGCGGAAGTCTTGGGTTTTTCACGCCTGAAGTCTTAGATCCAAGCTGTGGCAAACTGCATGGTAAGGTTTGATTTGTGTAACCAACGGTTAACAGGTTAACTTCAGATCCTGTTTCTTTAATTTTCCTCCTTCCACCTTCTGCTCCCCATTCGCCTACTGATTTACTCTGTATTGATCTTCCTACCCCAGTAGGATATGAATACCAAGAGGGTAGTTTTTCTTCTACAGTAGTTCCAGGATCCAGACAGCGCACTTGGCAAGTTACTTGTTGAAATGGATCAATGAACAAGTAGATGGCTTGTGACATCTGCCACCAGTCTTAGCCTTGAGGATTGTAGGGCATGATGCTTTCTCTGTGACCCCATCAGTTACCAAGAAAATCACATGGCTCACGAACACTTGGCATGCTGTCGGACACCCCCCCGCATCACTGAGCAACATATGTTTAAAATAATTCACCCAGTCTACTTAAAACCAGGACATTTTGAATGAGGGGGGGGAATGATGGAGTGATAGCACAGCGGATAGGGTGTTTGCATTGTACGTGGCCGACCTGGGTTCAATTCCTCCATCCTTCTCAGAGATCCCAGCAAGCTACTGAGAGTATCCCGCCCGCACGGCAGAGCCTGGCAAGCTCCCCGTGGTGTATTCGATATGCCAAAAACTAACAACAAGTCTCACAACGGAGACGTTACTGGTGCCCGCTCGAGCAAATCGATGGACAACAGGACGACAGTGCTACAGTGCTTCTTATCCTACTGGTAACCAGGTGAACGGCATCTAGTTTTGAATGTTTTCAGGAAAATACGTGGTTTGCACATACTTTGGCCTTTGAAAGTGGTGTCTGGCAGTGATGTAAGCATGCCAGATAGCCAGCCCTGGCTCATGCTGACCTCCCGGGGTGGAGGACTTCGCTGGGAGGACAGAGAGGGCCAGGGGCACTGGGAGCTGCGGGTAGAACTCCTCCCACATTGTCCCCCTGCCCTCTTTGTCCAGGTCACAGGTCCTGAAAGGGTCTTCCAGTAATGCAGTCCAGGAACAGAGAGAGTAACAGGGCTTGTTTGAGCTCACTGCCTCCGGCTCACGGTCTGTGGCCAGAACAGACTCCCGGGTCCCTCACGGCCGCCATTCTTGGGGTGTCCCGGCTGGGAAACTTGTTCTGCTTGCCGGAACCACGCTGCCCAATCCCGGTTGCAGACATGTTCTGTGGCTCCGCTCCAGTAACTGTTCCAGATTCCTGTCCCTCTAACAGCCAGAGAGGGTCAGAGCCCGGGGAGGCAGCTCGTGGGACCTTCTGTTTTTCCTGATTTCTGACTTAGAGAATATTCCTGCCCTGAAATGCCAAACAAGAGAATAAGGGGATTGAACGTCCTTCTCTGCTGATTTTTTCCTTCAACTCAGCACCTCCTCTGCCTATTTATCTAAGTAATACAGCCCTGTTATTCAGAAAAAAAAAGAAAGTGTAAATCATAAATGATTCTTACTACCAGAAATAACTGCTATTAATATTTGGGTTTATTTTATTCCAGCCTGATCAAAATGAGTAGCTACAAGCAATGACTGTTATATGAATATAGTCGTATTTATATGTTGACATATATTACACAATTATTATACTTTGCGTATCATTTTTTGACATTTCACGGCAAAATATTTTGAACACAGAAAAATAGAAAGAATTGCATAGTGAAAACACACATTCCAACCACTAAATTCTGCCATTCCCATTTGACTAAAATTACTTGATCACTTATCCTTCCCCTCCTCTCTCCCTCCTTCTCGTTATATCTGTTCCTCATTTCTTCTACTTTTCTGGCTATTTATTGCTCGATCATTTCATCTCTCCATTCATCTCCAGTCTTAAATACAGACAGGGCCTGGACACATAGTACACAGGTTTAGGCACTTGCTTTGCATGAGTTAAAACTCAGATTTGAACCCCAAGCACTGCCAGAAGTGACTCCTGAGCACTGCGCCTGGAGTAGTCCCTGAGCATCACTGGATATTTCCCCCATCTCCGCAGTTACACTTCTACTTATCCCTTCTCTATATTCATTCATTTAATTTTTGGTTTGGCGACCATACCCAGTAGTGCTCAGGGATTACTCCAGGCTCTGTGCTCAGGGGTCACTCCTAGCAGTGCTCTGGGGACCACATGTAGTTCTGGGGATCAAATTGGGATGGCCATGTGCAAGGTAAGCACTTAACCCCCATGCTGTCTCTCCATTCCCAAATTTACCTTATTTGCCCCAGACAACTTATCATGCTTTTTCACTGAATAGGATTTGAAATTTCCTTATGTGTTCAGATACTCCTCAGGGCACTTAAAAGAGTGGATGGTGTAACAATCCTTCGCATATTATTAGATGGACCATAATCGGTTATTTTTCAATCCCTATTATGAGATATTTTAGTTGTTTCCAATTTTCCATTTTACTCAATAATAACAATACAGCACTGAACACCTTTGAGCATGAATTTATAGAAGGAATCTGAGTCTAGTTCTTTTATTTTTTATTTTTTCTCAATCACACCCGACAGTGCTCAGGGCTTCCTCCTGGCTCTGCACTCAGGGATCACTCCTGTTGGTGCTCAGGGCACTATATGGGATGCCGGGGATCAAACTTGTGCGAGTGTGCAGCCCTTCCAGCTTTCCTATCTCTCCGGTCCCTCAGTATCAGTATCAGTATCAGTCATCCTGTTGCTCATTGATTTGTTCGAGTGGGCACCAGTAACGTCTCTCATTGAGAGACTTATTGTTACTGTTTTTGGCATATCCAATACCCCACGGGTAGCTTGCCAGGCTCTGTCGTGCGGGCTCGATACTCTCGGTAGCTTGTCGGGCTCTCCGAGAGGGGCCGAGGAATCGAACTTGGGTCTGCCGCGTGAAAGGCGAACGCCCAACGGCTGTGCTATCGCTCCAGCCCCTCCAGCCCCTCGGATGGGTTATTTTGAGAAATATTGTCGAGTCCGCCTGGACATTTCAACAGTATTAAAATTTTAAAAAGTGCTTGGTGGGGTTCGGGCTCAGTGGTAGAGTGCTTGCCTTGCAGGGGTGAGGTTTGGGTTCCACCCTGCCTTCCGATCAAGATGGAAAAAGGCACAAGAAACACAATTTCTGGTTTCCTTTGTGATAGGAGCTTACTATCTGCTGCCTTATCCATGGCGTTGGGGACTCCAGAGGGATGTGTTATATCTAAACTGTGAGAAAGTGGAGAAAAAGTGGGGGTGGTGGTGGTGGTGGTGGGGGGGAAATGACTGTGATCTGAGATTCCAGAAGTTTCTAGATTGTGGCGCACCAAAGGAAAACGGCATGGCTGGCAATCACTCACATCTTGAGTAAACTCTGATGACCAGGGTTAGAAGAATCTGCCCCTGTGGGGTGACTGAAAGACCATTGGTTCATTATGTCCTTTTGCAACTCAAAATCACCCAGCCCCCAAGCCCCCACTGTGAGTGCCCCTGAAACTCTCACTGACCAGAGAAATCCAAGGGGCTAACTGTGGAGTCAACAAAGTGGAAGGGGTAATAGCTCCTTTATGTGGGAGAGGGCGTCCAAGTCAGTGCTTGGGGGGGAGAGGGTATCTAGGGACCGGGCCCCCTCCTCCCTTACAGTGACCCCTGCAGTGGCTCCTGGGCACCCTCGCCCCCTTCTAGCCGGGCAAGCGGTGCCCCTCCTGCTTCCCGCCGGCAGGTGGCGCTCCGACGCCTGCGTTGGACGCTGGGCGGGCGGGAGCCTGCAGGACTGGAGGAAGCCTCCGCTCTCAGCCCGGTTCCCTCCCTTGCAGGTCTCTCTGCCAGCAAGATGCGGGCATTGGATTCCAAATGCATAAATATTTTTTTGTTTGCCAAAGAGGCTGTCTGCATCTGGCGGAGAGGCCCCACGGGAGAGGGGAGAGAGAAGCAGAATGGGGACCACTCGGTTTCGTGTTGGACGCATTTCTGTCGGAGGGCGCTGGGGGTCCGTTCTCTGGCCTCTCTGGGGTGGGAGGCGATCGTGCAGTTTGTGCAGAGGGCGGGATGGGGGGGGGATCCCAGGAGCAGACGGCCCAGGCTTGGCTTCTCCTGTTGGACCAGCTCCTCCTCGTCTCTGTCCTCCCCTGCTACCCTTCCCTTCCCTTCCCACCTGCTCCCACCTGACACCTCTGAGCCCTCTTCCTTGGGGGCTGGAGCGCTAACACGGGGGCCCAACTGCTTGCACTGCAAGTGGCCCCCCCAATGAGGTCCCTGGTACCACATACGGCGCCCCGAGTACCCCAGGAGTGACCCCTGGTCAGAGTCAGGACAAAGCCCTGAGCATACTGAGCACAGGCAGGTGAGCCCCCCAGTAGCACCCCCACCCTGCTTAAGATTTCACTCCAGGGAGAACCACAGCCTGCGCCCGCCCCGGCCAGCCCCTGTAGACCAAGCTGGGTGCCTCACATCTTGCTAGACAGCAGGCCCGGATGCGAGTGGGTAGGCAATGCCGGGCTTGACACCCCCCCCCCCCCCCCCTCTCTCTCTCTCTCTCTCTCTCTCTCTCGGCATTCTGCTTTTTGCCTCTTACAGTTCCATAGCCAGGGACATGGGGACGCTTTCAGGTTCCCGCCGTCCCCTGCATCCCATCACTGACTTCTTAGGTGCCCGGAGGCCTGGCAGAGCCGAGAACTCCATGACGTTCTGGCTGATTTGATGGGTGATTTCAAGACCCCGTGACTGGAGGGAATGTTGACCTTTTGTAACAAAAATGGAAGATAATGTTGACTAGCTTTTGTCCTTGAGAAGCTCGGTCTTAAAAGGAATTGAAAATATGCTCATAATTATTAAATGATTATGAAAACTACTATCTCTTGAGCACCTGCTCTGTACCGGGTTTATATTTTTATAACTCATAAATATTTATCAGACTTTCCCTAAAAGCATATAAATATATGCTTTGCTCTTATAGATACAGTCTGTATAAATTGATGGGAGTTATCTGTGTGTGTGAGAATATAAATGTGTGAGAGCATGTGTGAGTGTTAGTATGTGTGTGTTAGGTGAGTGTGTGCACATGTATAAAAGTGTGTGTGTGAAGATGTGTGATTGTGTGTGAATTGAGTGTGTCCATGACTGTGAATGTGCATGAGTGAATGTGCATGTGTGTGAGAGAATATGTGTGTGGTGTGTGTGTGCGCACCTGTTGTACATGGTGTGGGCACATGTGTCTGTGTGTATTGTGTGGGTGTACATGTGTGAGAGTTGTGTGTGGGCAGCTGTGTGGATGAGAGTGTGTGAATATGTCTGTGGGTGTATGGTGTGTGATTGTGTGTGACTGAATCTATGGGTATGTGTGTGCGTGTGTGTGATTGAGAGTGTGTGTGTGTGAATGTGTGCGAGTGTGTGATCACGTGTGTGCGCTCTTCCATGAAGTCTGACAGAAATGTAGGGTTAGTGTGCTGGGAGCTATGCCATGGGGGTCCAGGTACTCCACTTTGCCATGGGAAAGAGCGCAAGAGCGTGTCAGAGAAATAAAGTGCAGAAATCAGGTTGTTTCAGCAAAGTCCACACTCAAGGTATAACCTAAAGAGTGCAGCAATGTTCTAAGTAAACCAGCTGCTCGTTGGAATTAAGGGTGCAGCCTTCAGGGGCAGCATCTGGGCATACTGGAGAGGGAGTAGGCCCATTCCGGCACCAATTTCTAAGTTACCAGGCATACAAATGTGGCAAATTAATAAGACACAGACTGTGTATGGAATCGCAGAGAATTCCATACACAGTTGCTTGTTGCTTGTTGATGTTTATCAATGATCACGGCACAAGGCAGTGTGTTTTTGATGATACAAACATCACAGTGAAGTCGGGGATTGTTTTTTTGTCACTTGGCCCTTTCAGCTGGTTCTACTTCATCTTGGCCAGATTGTTTTCACCTTTCGGTGCCCGGCGTTTGTAACTCATTAACTGTTGGCAGAAATACACCTGACTTCTGACCTCTGCATGGAGGTGTGCAAGAAAAACTGGAGCTGGAGGTAGAGTAGAGATCAGTCCTTGCGAGAGTGGAGAGAAGTTTGCCCGGGGAAGAAGAAAGAAGCTGTGATTGCTACCTCTTAGTGAGGGACCGTTTCCCCAGGGAAGACAGTTTCCCTCTTCCTTCCACTCGGGTCACTTGCTCGCTGCAGGACACACGGACCATTCTCCTGTTTACCAGCCACCGTGGCTTTCTCAGCAGTTACTGCACCTTTCCAGTGCAATTCTGATTTCCCGAACCCTTACATAACCGATTGCTCCCTTCCCTGCCGCTGGCTCCTGTTTGCCGCTGGCTCCTGTTTGGTTAACTCCACTGTTGATAACCCAACCCTCTGGCCAGTGCTTGGCTGCAGACGAAAGCCCGTCCGTGCTCAGACTCTTTGGGCGTTGATATTTATCCAGGGTTGCGTCTATGACCTGGGTTGGTAGGACCACCTCTAAAGGAGGAATGCCCCTCCCCCAATACTTGGGAAGAAACCTAGTTCCCTTTGGTGAAATAATGGCTTTCCTAGAATTAGTAGGGACCTGGCCTGAGGATAGCATCGATGCTTGGGCTGGCAAAGCAGCAAGACTAACAAACAACAAGCGAAGTCTTCCATGACACCATTGAACTGCTGACTCAGCCTGTCCGGCAGCCTATTCAGTCCCCGGATTTCCTGCTAATGTGAGATAGAACAACACCCTGATTGATGAAACTAGACCAAGTTGGTGTTTTGATGAGTTTTAGTGATAGCGTGGCATTTTCCTGACAGGTAAGTCGCCAGAACCTCAAAGAGAAGTGATGAAAGCCAGGATGGCAACCCAGCACAGTCTGACGGCCGTATGGCCAGCCCTCAAAATCCTGGACCCCAATCCACAGTTTGGTCTGTGGTCAGGACACTCTCGAGTGTCAGGGAGTTGGGGCTGGGGGACATAGGTGCCATTTGCCATCTGGGAGTGGGAGAGACTGGTGAAACGTTACTGGAGGTGGGCTTGTGACGTGCTATCTGTATGGAACATGGAAGACCAGAGCTACCAGTGGGAATGAGGTCCAAACTCTTGTGGACACCAAGTTGTACTATGAACCAACCCTGATAAGCTTCAGAGGACTTGGAATATGAGCTTAAATAAAATGGATCTTTGGTAGACGCGCAGGCACACACACACACACACACACACACACAGATGCTTCCTTCCCTTTGAAAACTCTTCATTCTCTCGAGCTCTTCTTTTGTGATGAAGACACACGAGGATATTCTTTTCCTACTTGAGAATCAAAGGCAGCAGCCCACATCCCCACGGTCTCTTTGGTCCAGAGTGAAGGACACATTGACAACCGATGACAATTTGATTTCCCCCTTCCTCCTACCTCCTGGAGGGTAATTTCTTGGATCTTGGCCCAAAGTTGGATCTGCCTGTCACTTCAGATGCTTCCGAGGAGCTTTGCAGAAGATTTCTCAGGGAACTTGCTGACGACGTAGGCAATGAAGGCTGCAGTCGGGCCTGAAGTTTGCCGAGAGAAGGAGTGAGTGAAACTTTGATGGTCAGAAATGTCCAGGAAGGAACTTGCTTTACAACAAAGCAAAAAGAAAACCCACAAAAACCCCAAGAGAACAATTTAATTCAGGCCCAGTTAGCTTCTGGATAAACTTTAAAAAAAGTCACTGTCACTGTCATTGTCATCCTGTTGCTCATCGATTTGTTCGAGCGGGCACCAGTAACGTCTCTCATTATGAGACTTATTGTTACTGTTGTTGGCATATCCAATACTTCACGGGTAGCTTGCCAGGCTCTGCCGTGCGGTCGCGATACTCTCGGTAGTTTGCCAGGGTCTCCAAGAGGGGCGGAGGAATCGAACATGGGTTGGCTGCGTAAAACCACAGAAAGCTTGAGTGCACGCTTCTCTGAAGATGTCCAAAGGACACGTGAAAATGCTGAGTGTCATCGTTAGGGAAACTCGAATTGAAGTGGCTATGAAATACAACTTTGCTCCTACTGGGATAACTATAGTAACACTGAGAAAGGAAACAAAAATCACCAGTAATGAGTATCTGTGGGGGTGCGGAGAAACAGAACCCACAAACATTTCCTAGGAGAGAGATACCGTGGTGGTCACTGACCCAGCCGCAGTATGTGCCTTCTCAAACAGTCGAACACGAAGCTCCCACAGCCCAGCGATTACATTCTCGGAAGTATGCTCCAGAGACTTGAAGGTAAAAATTCAAGCCTGCAGTTGTATAGCAGCGCTGGAGAGTGTTCCCAAGAGACCTTAGGCAGCAAACACCAGGCACCCACTCACAAACGAAAGGAAAACATGGTCCATGCACACAAAAGGAGAGTATCCTGCATAATAAGGAATTGAAAGGGCTGGGGCGATAGTACAGTGGGGAGAGCGTTTGCCTTGCACGCAACCGACCTGAGTTTGATTCCCAGCATTCAATATGGTCCCCTGAGTGCAAAGCCAGGAGTCACCCCTGTGCATTGCCGGGTGTGACCCAAAAAGCCATAAAACAAACAAAAAAGGAATTGAAGTGTTTGCCCAGGATGTGGCTTAGTGGCAGAGCACTTGCCTTGCACACGGAAGACCCAGGCTTTGATCCCTGGCATGGCAAAAAACAAACACAAAAGCCTTTGCAACATCAGGGAGTCTTGAACATGTCAGGCTGGGTGAAGTAAACCAACCTCGAGGAAGAAACGTGTGATTCCACTTGCAAGAGAGATCTCGAATATGTGAGTTCAATCCCGTGGAGAGTTGGGTTTGTTGATCAAGGGTTAAGGGAGAGGGGAAGGAGGATTTGTTCTTTCATGGGTACAGAGTTTCTCTTTGGGGTGATGGAAAATCTCTGGAATTAGTGGGGATGAACCTGGTGAGTGCAATGAAGACCATGACAAGAAAAGATACTTTTAGGAAAAAGGCAGAGAAAAAGCTCCTGTCAGTTGCATAATACATAATAAGTTACACTACAAAATCAGTTACATAATACATAACAGCCATTGGGTAGAATGAAAAACACATAATATTGGATCATACATACTTTAGGTATTTAAAAAATGAAATAAAACTTTACTGATAAGGGGCTGGAGCAATAGCACAGCGGGTAGGGCATTTACCTTGCATGCAACTGACGTGGGTTCGATTCCCAGCATCCCATAGGGTCCCCCGAGCACCGCCAGGAGTAATTCCTGAGTGCAGGAGCCAGGAGTAACGCTTGTGCATCGCCTGGTGTGACCCCAAAAACAAACAAACAAACAAAATTAACTGATAAAGTAAGTCCCCTGCAGAATATGTGGTTAGTACTAGGTCCCCCATCCCAGTGGCCAAACTCGAGTCCCCTTCCAACCACATGGGGGTATTTCCTGTGCATGCCACCCCAGTGGCTGGCATCTTTCATTTGCTCTCCTGGATGGCTCTCCCCTTGGCACGGGAGCCTGCACAGTTGTGCCCACAGAGCAACCCCAAAGGAAGCCTGGGGGCCAGTCCTCAAGCAGTGAGAGATGGGGGTCTCGAAATCTACACCCCGGCTTCCTCGTCACTGGTGGGTCCATTCTGCTGCATTTCCCAGTGTCTCTTCCCTGCCAGACCGAGTCTCCCTTGTCCCCAGAGCCCTCATAAAAATACACCCCTGGGGCTAGAGTGATAGCACAGCGGGGAGGGCGTTTGCCTTGCACACGGCTGACCTGGTTCGATTCCCAGCATCCCATAGGGTCCCCCAAGCACTGCCAGGAGTGATTCCTTAGTGCATGAGCCAGGAGTAACCCCTGTGCATCGCCGGGTGTAACCCCCCTCCCCCCCAAAAAGATTATACCCTTGGTTAGACTCTTTCTGCTCCCATCTCTCCCCACATCCTCACTCTGTTTCCTGTAACCGCCACGGGACCCCCAACTCCTCATTTTAGGCTGTTTTCAGAAGAACCCAAGCCAGACCCCTCCTCTCCTCCAACTTCCCTTTCCGGCTGCCAGGAGCAGTCGCTTCCATGAAGTAAGTGGAAGGAAATGCACAAGTGAATTACATGTCTGCAATTTGTGGCTAATACGGCAACATGATGGAACTTAATGGCTTTTAAATAATCTTATGAATGGTGTCATTATGTGTGTAGGGTTGCTTCTGTTCTTGCTTTTCTCACTCAATATGCTTCTGAGAGTATTCCACGTGGCAACGAGGAGCTGGTGGGTTATTTTTTAATTACGGTGTGATTTTTAACCACAGTTAATGATGACACTGCATTTATTTAGCCCTTTCCTCCAGGAGGAGCAGTCAAGATTCCCAATATGGTTTTTTTTTATTACAAATAATGCTTCAATGAGCATGTGTATCCCTTTGTTTCACTAAATATATATTTATACCTTTGTTTCACTAAATATATATATATATATATATATAAAATTCACTGTATCACTGTTATCCCGTTGTTCATCAATTTGCTCGAGCGGGCACCGGTAACGTCTCTATTAGTCCCTGCTGCATACATTGGGGGCTCTCTCAGGGTCAGAGGAATGAAGACTGTCATTGTTACTGTTTTTGGCATATTGAGTATGCCATGGGTAGCTTGCCAGGCTCTGCCATGCGGGCGGGATATTCTTCGGTAGCTTGCTAGGCTCTCTGAGAGGGATAGAAGCTTTTGGGGTGGCCTCTAATCACCTCTACAGATATTCCCAGTCAGGCATGTATATATATGTTTCCCTCTATTATTTGTTGCCTCCTGTCTGAACCCCATCAAATATGGTTAGGAGTTAAAATTTCAAATAGGGCTAATTTGATGATTACTTACAAAAAATCCCAGAAAAAAACATTTGAATCATTCTGAGCTACAATGAAAAATAATGTACAACAGCCTACTGAAAACTGTCCTATACTATAAATTCTGACAGAAAGACTGATATATATATATATGTGTATATATATATATATATATATATATATATATATATATGGGCTGGAGTGATAGCATAGTGGGTAGGGTGTTTACCTTTCACTTGGATGACCCGGGTTAGATTCCTCTGTCCCTCTCGGAGAGCCTGGCAAGCTACCGAGAGTATCCCACCTGCACGGCAGAGCCAGGCAAACTACCCATGCGTATTCGATATGCCAAAAACAGTAACAAGTCTCACAATGGAGACATTACTGGTGCCCACTTGAGCAAATCAATGAGCAATGGGATGATAGTGACAGTGATATATATATATATATATATATATATATATATATATATACAGAAGTGGAATGGTTGGGCTATAGGGAATGCATCAACAATAACAAAAACCTGTATCGCGCCTAAATTCATAAAACTTATACTGAATCATTTAAAAGTAAACAGTACCATTTTGTTTTATTTTTGGTTTTTGGGTCATACACCGGTAGTTCTCAGGGCTTACTCCTGGCTCTAAGCTCAGGGATCACTCCTAGTGGTTCTCAGGGGACCAGATGGGATTCTGGGGATCAAGCCCAGGTTGGCTGTGTGCAAGGCAAATGCCCTACCTGCTGTGATATCACCCCAACCCCTCTATCATTCTAGTACATTTTGCAGAGTTGTTCGAGCCCCACCATTTCTTATATCCAAACCTGAAGCACTATTAAGTTTTCTGCATCTGGTTGAAACTCCCTAGAAATAGGGAAGGTACCTTTGGTCAGTGGCCGGTTGCTCCAAAACCAAACCTGTACACCCATGAAGCATTACCTGCTCCCCACGGCCACCGTTCTACTTTCTTCAGATATGCCTCCAGTGTGTATGTCGCTGAAATTAAGTCCTGCACTTGATCACCTTCTGTTTTCAGCTTCTTTCTCTGGGCATGCTTTCCAGATTCATCCACAATGTAGCTTTTAGCCACACCTTATTCCTTGGGATGTCTAAATAACAGTTCATTGCATGCACAGACCACAATTTTAAAAAAATCTGTTCATAATTGATGAACATCTGAACGGATTGCACCTTTGGTCTGTTGCTAGTCATGCTAGACCGGCAGGAACAGACATTCATTTATTTGAGACCTGCTTTTGGTCTTGAATGGGGAGCGGGGAGGGTGGATCTAAATGATCTTGAGGCCAGCCACATCCTTGAAATGGGAGGACGCACACGCATGCCACACTCTAGACCACCACTCCTTCAGTTGCTGGAAATAGACACAAACTCAAATTCTTTTGAAGGGACTTACTGGAAGGATCCAACAGAGATGCTCCCAAACAGAAAATAAAGTGCAATCATGCCTCAAGGAGAGAGGATGGACAAGCTCAGAGTCAGGGTGAAATGCCCCCGCTGTTATTCTTGCATCCACACAAATCCTTCTGTCTCTCTGGACAGACGGTCTTCTGTTTACTTACATCGGTACCTTTGGCTGAAAATAGCTTTCTGGGTCCAGACCCGAAGCGTTATTACGGTTTCTGCATCTGGTTGAAACTCCCTAGAAATAGGGAAGGTACATTTGGTCAGTGGTCGGCCAATGGGTTGCCAGGCTTTGCACCAGGTGTCTCTCTTTACCCAATCAGCTGTTGCGGAGGCGGGGCTGGGTGAAGTGATCTAGAGGTTTCTTCCTCCCTGAGCTGCGGCTTTCAGCGTCCTCAGGGGGGGGACCAGGATGTGGTACCAGGATTGGACCCTGGTTGCCAAGCATCAAAGCATGCACCCAGCCCACGCAGCGAGGTCTTTGGCTAGCACCCTACGTGGTGCTTTTTAGCTGACCTCTAGAACAGCCTGGAAGTGAGGATTTTAGAAGCTACTCCCCAGGCACCCATAGGTGTGACTTCTGAGTATTTTGCCCCACACCACTTCTCATCTCTCTGTGTTTGCAAACGTGCCTCCTCTTTGGCAAGTCATTTCCTCACCTACGTTTCCGGGTCACACGCCTACTCGTCTTCAAGGCCAAGTTCACATGACGGCTGGTCTAAGATAACCTGTCCTTGGCTGGTTCTGACTGCGTCGGGGCGCTCTGGAACCCTGGCCTCTTCGTGTCCTCTTAATGAAAAGAGATTCTGGGGTCAGGCTTTCTGGACTTGCTGTTTGTTCCTCTATGACTTAAGCATTTCTCTCATTTGGCTGAGCCGCATCTGCAAAATGGGTCCCCTAACAATCCGGCTCCCTCCCTCGGGGGCAGTGTTGAGGGCTGCAAGAAGATAAAACAGGTCAAGTGCTCGCCACGGTCCCCGGCGCAGTGTAGAGACTGTTCTAGAGACATCCCCCACCAGAGCTCCTGCTGCACCGCGCCGCCTGGCATCTGTTTGTCTGCCTCACAAAGACGCGACCTTGGATCGTCTGGCTCCTGCCTTGGGAACCACTCCAGAGCGGGGAGACTTCCTTGGCTCGCTGGGGGTTACGCTCTGAGACTCCCCCTAAGTGGGGTGGGTGTTAGCTAAGACTGGCGTCACAAAGCACTCGGCGCGGTGGGTCTAAACCATCCACGGGCCCCTGTCTCACGGTTCCACAGGATGGAGGAGACAGAGGAAGGGGTTGGCAGGCTTGGCCCCTATTGATGACTGGGAGGGAAGGAAGAGGCCTCCTTCTGGAAGCCGTTGGCATCCCTTGCCTTGTTGTGGCATGTCCCTGCTGCTGTCTTCTTCTTCACAGGATGTTACACCTCTCTCTCTCTCTCTCTCTCTCTCTCTCTCTCTCTCTCTCTCTCTCTCCTCTCCCCTCACTCTTCCTCCTTCCCTTCCTCCTTCTCACCCTCCCTCCCTCCCTCTTACCTCTCTCTCTCCCCTCCCTCTCCCTTCTTCCCTTCCTCCCTCTCTCTCTCTCACCCTCCCTTCTTCTTCCTCCCTCCCTCCCTCCCTCTTACCTCTCTCTCTCTCTCTCTCTCTCTCTGTGTTTGTGTCCACATTTCCCCTTTTTCTGAAGTCACATCAGATTAGGGACCCACCTGGCACCACGATGGCCCTATTTTAAGGAATTCCTTCTGAAATTTCCAATTTTCAAATAGGATCACATCCCAAGGTACTGGGCATTAATATTAAAACTTATACAGCTGTAGCACAGCGGTAGGGCTTTCGCCTTTCATGAAGCTGACCCGAGTTCGATTCCTCCGCCCCTCTTGGAGAGCCCGGCAAGCTACCAAGAGTATCGTGCCCACACGGCAGAGCCTGGCAAGCTACCCATGAAGTATTGGATATGCCAAAAACAGTAACAATAAGTCTCACAATGAGAGATGTTATTGGTGCCCGCTCGAACAAATCGATGAGCAACGGGATGACAGTGACAGTGACAGTGATATAGCTTTGGGGGCAGTTCAATCTAAAAAAACGATTTCATGAGCTCTCCCAGAGAACTTGGAAACAAGACCCTCCACCACCCCCTGTGGGTGGAGACTACGCTGGTCTACATGACCATCGTGCAGTGGGGAGATGGGCCGTGGCTCTCTTCCGAGTGGAGGTTCCGATGGACAAGCCGGTGGCATCAACACGAAACTTAGTGTGTTTGGGAACTGGAGACACACACATGGACACAGGTGGTCATGGAGTTAGGCTGGTTATGGGGGTATGACTGGGGCTCTGCTCAGTGGACGTGTCGGAGTCAACTTTGCCTTTGTCTTGCCTCTCCTGTGTATCGGCGGTGCCCTGTGGGGTGATTCCTCAGTTAGACGTCACTTATCACGGCCTCACAATCCCATGGGGAACAGTACCAAGTGTTCTGCTTTCCAGGAGAGAAAGTGGGGTCTCAGAGTAGGGGGTGGGCGCTACCTGGTCTCTGTTCTCCACTCAATGCCTGCCCTGCCCGTTTCTGCACCCAGCTCTGCCAGGTTCCCGCACTATCTACCCTCTGTTGCATTTGTCCAGCAGGGGGTGCTGACGAGACATTGGCCTGAGAGGTTGGGTATCTCCCTCAGTTTCCTCCCTGAATGCAGGCGGCGGGTCTCCTGGGCTCTCCATGAGCGTCTCTCTTCCCTTCAGGCTCCTGAGGGGTAAGGGGCTCTCAGTGCTTGGGTGTTCCACTGTTATTTACTTATTTATTTATTTTTTTATTTTTTTTGGTTTTTGGGTCACACCCGGCGATGCACAGGGGTTACTCCTGGCTCTTCACTCAGGAATTACCCCTGGCGGTGCTCAGGGGACCATATGGGATGCTGGGATTAGAACCCGGGTCGGCCGCGTGCAAGGCAAATGCCCTACCCACTGTGCTATCGCTCCAGCCCCCTATTTACTTATTTATTGATTTGGGGGCTACACCCCGTGATGCTCAGGGTTTATTCCTGGCTCTGCACTCTGGGATCACTCCTGGTGGTGCTTGGGGGGGACCATCCATAGTACCAGGGACCGAACCCAGGTTGGCAGCATGCAAGGCAAGCCCCATCCCTGCTGCACTATCGCTCCTGCCCCTGCACTGTCGGGCACCCATCTTGTAAACTATTCCTTCACCAGATTCTCTTTCATTAGCTCCCTTTAAGTCTGCGGCCAGAGTTTCTGCCAGGATGGGAGAAAACATTGAGTAACACCCTTAAATCACAAGAGATACAGGGTGTTCACCCACGCCTGTGCAAACTTTCTTGAGTTACTTAACCTCTCTGAGCTCCCCCGGTCTCCTGCATCAGACGGGCATTGTTAGGGAGGAGTTGGAAGACGAGCCAGGCCAGCCCTGCCAGCGCTCTGTGAGGGTTGGCTATTCCTGTTGGTGATTATTTCCAAGCCCCAGAGAGCGGCGACTAGATTTGGCAGGTGGGGCTCATTTTTGGTCTAAAGGCAGTTGCAGCACCAGAGAACAGGGATTTATGTGGTTGGCTCCAGAGTTTGGCCTGGCGGGAACAGAACCGGCTGTCGGTTATCATAGGTTTCCGTGCCAAACTCAGAAGGAGCCACTCCAGAGGTAAGTTTTAAATCTCCATTTATAAGCCCCCCTGGGAGAGGGGAATGGACGAGTCCGTCCCTTCAACATACCCTCTCAAGTGGACAGAGAGATTAGCCCTTCCCGTTTGTTTTGGCTTTGTGTTTTGGTCACATCTGGTGATTCTCAGAGGTGACATTCCTGGCTTTATGATCAGGGGACAGTCCTGGTGGGGGGGGGGGTGCTCAGGGCCTTACCCAGTTCTGGGGGTCGACTGAAGGTTATCCGCATGCAATGCCAGTGTTTTATCTGTACTATCTCTCCGGCCTAACCCGCAAATTTTTGTTTTTATTTTGGCCACACCCGGCTGTGCTTAAGGTTTACTCCTGGCTCTGTGCTCCGGAGGCCACTCCTGGTGGGGCACAAGGGACCCCACCACAGGGTACTGGGAACGGAACATTGCTCGGCTGCATGCAAGCCTTCCTCACTGTCCTCTCTCTCCGGCCCTGGCCCACAGGTTTCTCTTGGACGGGTCCCACTCAAGAGAAAAAGAGAATGTGACCCCTGGAAGGTCACCAGCAAGTGAGTACTCAGCGTGGTTTTTAAAATCGTTTTGTCCTGGTCATAGGGGGGCAGTCTTGTGCAATGGCTAGTGCTCAGGCTTTGATTCGCCCTGGGTTGCCTCAGTGGAACTGCAAAACAGAGCAGGCTGTGAGGTTACTGGGAGTCGCCCCTGTTCATTGGCAGTCACTGTTTACCTCCCGGGACTCCAGCCTCTCCAGGTGTTTCTGTTCAACTGATTCCCCACCCACGAGGGTTGAGGGTCGTGCTTCTGGGAGTTGCATGGGCCATGGGGGGATCCCCTTGCATGCCTGTGCAGGCACCGCCCAGCCTCTGGACTTCTTGGCTCTGTTTTCCCATCTGCGCAATGGGGGTTTTGATGGCACCTGACTCCTAGAGCTGTAGTGGCGAGCGAGTGAGTGAATCTGCCGTGCCTACAAGCTGCCCGGTAGCGGGCTCCACATCCAACCGCGCGCGCGGAGAATGCCAACCCATTTTCCAAAAAGAGGGCTGGAGGCAAGGGAAAAGCTCACGCCGCTGTCCAGTCCTCCGGGCACTCTACTTCTCTCTTCACAGGCTTCTCGCCAGGCGGCTGAGCGTCCCAGCCTCCCCGACGCCTCATCTCGGGGATAGTTCAAGTTCCAAACGGCAGCCCCGGGCCTCTGCGTCCTTCTTTTTGTCCGGGTAGTAGATGATGAGACAGATCCCCTCGCTCCGGCAATTGGGGTTGAAAGTGTTTTCAACCGGGACTTGGATTTCTGCCTAGCTACCTGCTGTAAACGGAGCCTCTCTCGCTCCCCAGTTCTCACTGCTCGGAATTGCTTCTTTCTGAAAAGGGTCTCTGGGTCTGGGTGAAAAACAAATCACAAGACATTGGAAATTCAATGGACACTGCCCCCACCCCCTTAAAGCTCCCCCCCCACACCAGCGGCCGAAGCTGATTGTTTGTGGACTAGGGACAGAACATCTCCCTTGGGTGCTGCTAGGGGTGTGGGTGGGGGGGTGCTTTGGCCCATGGCTGTGGCCTGACCTCAGAGGGGCTGCCGTGGACGGGCCGCGCAGCCCTCGTGGCTAAGGAGTTTCCAGCAGAGCTGAAAGCAAAGCAGAAAGGCTTAGGCTGCAAAAGTGGGAGTGGACGAGCGTCGACCACAGCGCCGCAGCCTTGCCGCAGAGCCGGGGGGTGGCTCTCTGGGCCGCGCACTTCAGGCAAACGTTGGTTTAAACGGCAGCGAGGCTGGCCCCCCTGGAAACATACGCTGGTCATTAGCAGCTCGAAGGAGAAGATGGGGAACAATAAGTCGAGAAAACTCGAAATGAAGAGTGAGACAGTTTGCTATTAAACGCGAAGGAAGGAATGTGAGGCAATTCCAGGGAAAATTAATGCTGAACACACACACACACACACACACACACACACACACACACACACACACACACACACACATACAGGAACAGATCCTTTTCTTTTTTTCTTTTTGGATCACACCCAGCGCGATGCACAGGGGTTACTCCTGGCTCTGCACTCAGGAATTACCCCTGGCGGTGCTCAGGGGACCATATGGGATGCTGGGAATCAAACCTGGGTCGGCCGCGTGCAAGGCAAACGCCCTCCCCGCTGTGCTATCGCTCCAGCCCCAACATGTATTTTATTTTTATGTGCTCTTTTTGGTTTTGCCTTTTGCTGATGCATTGTTCCCTGGTTGAGCCCCGGGTCTCACAGACGACGCCAGGCCAGGGCTCTCCCTCCCAGCTACATCCCTGACCCCTCCCCTCCTTGCACCCCACTTAACCCAGCACACAGAGGGGCTCACTAAACGGTGATTGAGCAAAGAGAAGGAGGACGTGACCCTGGTAGGGAAACAGCCATTCAAAGAATGGAGGCCTGATTGCTCTCCCACGACCCTCCCAGGAGCGCGTCTGTTCTATCCGTGGGTGAGGTGACCTTTCCTCCGGACATCAGCCGGGCCTGTGATCTGAGCCTCTTCAGAGAGGAACCTGTGAAACCGCTCGTCCTCTGTTCTTGGGCTTCTGGTTTGTTGAGCGCTCTGCTCCGTAAAAAGCCTCTTGATGTCGTTCTGCCTTGCTGTTTGTTTTAAATTATAAATCATGCTTTGTGTCATGCTTTACTGCCAGGCCCTTACAAAATTAGGGAGAATAAGCATATGACTTTTTTTCCCCCTCCCCAGTGGACTCATAACTTAAAAGAAAAAACTGTTATTATTGCTCAGGCTAACATGTCATACAGAGTTTTTAAAGGCGTGTGCTAGGTCATGCTTGCTTCTTTAACAATGCACCCCCGGTAACAATGCGTCCCCTCAATCTTGGTGTTTTTGTTTTTTTGTTTTTTGCTTTTTGGGTCGCACCCGGCGATGCACAGGGGTTACTCCTGGCTCTGCACTCAGGAATTACCTCTGGCAGTGCACAGGGGACCATATGGGATGCTGGGAATCGAACCCGGGTTGGCCATGTGCAAGGCAAAAGCCCTACCCGCTGTGCTATAGCTCCAGCCCCAATCTTGGTGGCCTATAAAGCATTTCGAGTTCACGTCGCAGCCCTGCGTGGGCAGGCAGACACTTTGCAGCAGTGACCGGGGTAGCATCCCCCTTGTTGTGTTCCCCTCTGTTTTAGGACCTTGGGGATCTTTGACTTGGTTGTCGCCCCCTTAGAGCTAGTTGCAGGCTCCAAGCCAGACAGAGCAGTGCCTGGATAGTGGTTTGTGACTGGACAGCCCCTCCAGGGAGCTTTGCTGTTGTCACCACCACAGAAAGCAGCTCAACTTCCCCTGGCGGAACCCACCTTCCAGCATTCCCAGCCTTGTGATCTGTGTGCAAAGGTTGCCCCTCTCTCCCATAGTGGGCGGGCTTTGCTACGGGAAAGCCAATTAGTGACGAGGTCAGGGGCCAGGGGCGGGTTCCTCAGATCATTCGGGCCAATGGGAAAACGGAATCTTCAGAGGAGTTTGGGGGTAGTTAGCAAAGTTCCCCTTTGTGTGAGTGTGTGTGTGTGTGTGTGTGTGTGTGTGTGTGTGTGTGTGGTGTGTCTGGAATGGCTCTGTCATTTTGCTATCCTGAGAGTGCAAACCCACCTAGGATTGTGCACGTATGGGTGGAGCATGGGGCTTACACCACTTGGGGTGGGGTGGGGAGACAGAGACACACACACACACACAGACTTTATTTCTTGTGCTTAAAAGTGTTGTAACTTATGTGGATGATTTAGGTTACATAAAAATAGCCCCAAGGTCAGAAAAAGCATAAAGGTGGTAATGTGTTGCCACAGAGGACCACAGCAATAGCACAGTGTGTAGGGCGCTGGCCTGGCACCAGGTTCAATCCCTGGCACCTCACGTAGACCCCAGAGCACTGCTAGGATTGATCTCTGAGTATAGAACCAGGAGGAAGCCCTGAGAACCACCACCTCCCGGCTCATAAACAAAAACAAAGCAAAACAAAACATTCCCTCAGAGGACATTTTCATCGGACTTTTTTCCCCAGTTGTCTTCCTGTTGAATGACCTCATAATGAGTTCCTTCCCCCTCCCCCCCAGCCCAGCCCCTTAGCAGGTGGCGTGAGTATCACCACTGCATGTCACAAAAAACTTTCTGTGAGCTTGATTGCAAACGGCTCGCTCCAGTGCTACGATTGCTATGTGCCCAACTGTGCGTTTAGGGTGACTTCCTTGATTTTTCAGTGCTGGCTTCCTTGATTTTTCATCAAGGGGCAAAGTGACATGGCGAAAGAGTCCAGCAGTGTGTAAAGCTTGATGACAATGGCCAGATGACATGAAGAAAAGTCAGGTCACTCTCCCTGCAGGCCGACCTCCCAGTTCCCACTGTCCTCCTCACTCTTGTTGGCACAAAACACCCCGCAAATACCTTTGCTGATGCCACAAGTCCTGGGTGGCCCCTGTTTTAATTTCCGTGACTGCCAATGGCTGGCTTCCTTTTGAGAACCTGCCTCAACGGCCTGTGCTGAAGAGGACCCCAGCCTTTGCTCTGCACCCCGCTTCTGGAACCCGCTTCTGACCTCGGAATTTCTCTCTCAGTGTTGGCAAAAGTAATCATCAACTCGGGCTGGAGCGATAGCACAGCGGGGAGGGCGTTCGCCTTGCTCTCGACCAACCTGGGTTCGATTCCCAGCATCCCATGTGGTCCCCCGAGCACCGCCAGGAGTAATTCCTGAGTGCATGAGCCAGGAGTGACCCCCGTGCATCACCAGATGTGACCCCAAAAGCATAAATGAGTAAATGAATAAATAATAAAGAGTAATCATCGACTAAGCTAGTTACTAAACTAGAGACCATCTCCATTTAGTATATATTTCTTTACCTAAAAAAAAAAAGCCATCCGGGGCTGGAGCGATAGCACAGCGGGTAGGGCGTTTGCCTTGCACGCGGCCAGACCCAGGTTCGAATCCCAGCATCCCATATGGTCCCCGAGCACAGCCAGGAGTGATTCCTGAGTGCATGAGCCAGGAGTAACCCCTGCGCATCGCCGGGTGTGACCCCCCAAAAAATAAAGCTATCCCCAGGGTGCTTGGGGATGGGGCCATGACACCCAAGTCAAGCAGTGCAGGGCTCGAACCCAGGATTCCACACCTGCTCATTCAGATGAGACTTAGGAGACTGAACCGTCTCCCTGGGCCTAGGATCTGTCTGCCTCCAGCCCTCAGAGAGAGCACCCCGCTCTCGGCAGGTCCCGCTCGCTCTGTTCCCCCGGGGAGCCTGCCCAGGTACAAGGGGCTTTGCGCCTGGTCGGGTGCAGGGCAGTGGGAAGGCCATCCAGTGGGGGCTGTGCCACCTTTGCCCTCACAGCGGCCCCACCCACGCGTGCTCTGGCTCTCCTCTCCCTCTTCCCCTCATTGCTTCCGTGATTGTGATGTGGGGGGCTGGGCAGGCTTGGCTGGACCGCTCACCAGAACCGGGCATGCTCAGCCCAGCTTCTCACACACACGCCCCTCAGGACCTGCTCCTGGCTGAAGTGCTCCCACATTTCACTGTATCACTGTCACCATGTTGCTCATCGATTTGCTCGAGCGGGCACCAGTAACGTCTCCATTGTGAGACTTGTTGTTACTGTTTTTTTGCAAATCAAATACGCCACGGGGAGCTTGCCAGGCTCTGCCATGTAGGCGAGTTACTCTCAGTAGCTTGCTGGACCCTCTGAAAGGGGCAGAGGAATTGAACCCGGGTCGGCTGTGTGCAAAGCGGATGCCCTACTGCTGTGCTATCACTCCAGCCCACATTAAAAAAATTTTTCTGTTTTATAAAGTAGTTCACAATATTTGATTACATTTAATATTCAAACACCAATCCCACCACCTTACACCTTCCCATCACCATATTTCAGATGTTTCTATCTTGAACCCCAACCTCTGCTCCAAAGCAGAACTGAAATAATATATTTTGTATTGTTTGTTATCAAAAACCGCTGAAAATGCTACAAAAAAAAGTTTCCTTAGAGGAAAGAGTGTGAAGATGGTTTTATTTCACTGAGGGGCCATTAAGCCCTTCTATAAGAGATCACTAACATGTTGTTAAAGGTTGAGTTTTGTGTGCTTTATACATACACATATATATCTATAAAAAATTTTTTCCATCTAAGATTGGTTGTTGCAATCTGGAGTGATAGCACAGCAGGTGGGGCGTTTGCCTTGCATGCGGCTGACCTGGGTTTGATTCCTCCATCCCTCTTGGAGAGCCCAGCCAGCTACCAAGAATTTCCCTCCCACACGGCAGAGCCTGGCAAGCTACCCATGGTGTATTCAATGTGCCCAAAACAGTAACAACAAGTTTCACCATGGAGACGTTACTGGTGCCGTCTCGAGCAAATCGATGAACAGTGGGACGGCGGTGCAGTGCAGTGCTAAGATTGGTTGTCTCCTACTTTGAACCCCATCAAATGTGGTGCAGTACTCTTGGAGTATGGGTAGGGCGTGAGGTATGAGTTGTCGCACAGCAGCGAATGCGGCCGGGTGGTCCAGGAATAGGTTCACTCGTGGGTGAGGCTCAGCCCGAGCATGTGGAGGGCAGCCCTGAGCATGGAGGAGGTTGAGTTCTGGAGGTTTTAGGCTGCCAGGGCTGGGTCCCTTGGGGCGGGGAGGGCTTTCACCTGCCTCCCTCCCGGGTGCCCCAGATGAAACAGCCTGGTGCAGCATCCTGTAGCATGGTTATCACTCACACATTTTATTGGTGGTGACCGCAGGGCTGGGCTGGAGCGATAGCACAGCGGTTGGGCGTTCGTCTTTCACGCGGCCGACCCGTGTTCCATTCCTCCGCCCCGCTCGGAGAGCTCGGCAAGCTACCGAGAGTATCTTGCCCACACGGCAGAGCCTGGCAAGCTCCCTGTGTGTATTGGATGTGCCAAAAACAGTAACAACAAGTCTCTCAGTGAGAGACGTTACTGGTGCCCGCTCAAACAAATCGATGAGCAACGGGATGACAGTGACAGTGACCGCAGGGCTGAGAACAGCACAGCGGCAGGGAGAGCAGTGGGTGTGTGGGGGCAGTAGGAGAGGGGCCAAACTCTTGGCCTCACACTTGCAAACACTCTTAGTCACTGAGTCCTTCCTGGGAGCCCAGAGCCTCGTTCAGCGGCAAAGAGCAAAGGTGATGCCTTAGTCAGGGTGAGTGACTCACCCTGTGCGTCTCTTCATTGGCATTTTCCTGCAGAATGGGCTTCATCCATCACCCCTTCCGGTGCTGTCCAGCGCCTGTCTCCCTGGTCAGGGCTAATGAGCAGCAAATCCGGGCAGATTTGCCAGAACTTGTGACCGAACGAACACCATGAAGTTATTAAGGATGGTGAGGGAATCCCTGCCGACTCCAGTCTGCATGTGACGGTGAAATAATCACTTAAGGCCGGACGGGTTAGTGGGAGAAATGAACAAATTCAATCACCTACATATGGACAATGGACATGTTGTGGAGTCTAAATGAAATGGGGGGAAAGTGAAGGCAGAGTTGAGGAGTGCGAGGGGCTTGTGGGAAAGGAGGGGTCACGGAGGAGCTGCCCAGGGCCGATTGCCCTGTCAGGTAGATGGTGTTTCTCTGATGGAAAAGGTTATTTTATTCTTTTTCTTTTTGGCTCACACCCAGAGATACTCAGGGGTTATTCCTGGCTCTGCACTCAGGAATTACTCCTGGCGGTGCTCAGGGGACCCTATGGGATGCCGGGGATTGAACCTGGGCTGGCTGTGTACAAGGCAAACACCTTACCCTACCTGCTGTACTATTACTGCGGCTCCATGAAAAGATATATTTATCTTTTTTTTGTTTTTGGTTTTGTTTAGTTTAGTTTTTTTTTTTTTTTTTTGACAGGCCACAGCCAGCTGTGCTCAGAGTTTATTCCTGGCTCTATGCTGAGGGATCATAAGAGGTGCCGGGGATTGAACCTGGGCTGGCCTTGTGCAAGGCGAACACCTTTCCCATTGTACTAGCTCTTCCCCCCTGGAAATGTTATTTCTGGTCAGCATCCAAATTCTGGCTAGGCACCCCAATTTCCATTCTAGGGAGTTAAGGGAGTGACTGAAGTTGCTCGCGAGACGGTGGTGCTTCGGTGTGAAATAATCCCTGTGACAAAGGGGCTGGTCTTGGAAAGGCCTGGTCTGAACATTTGGGGTGGGGGGTGGGGGGTGGGAGGTGGGGTGACTTCCTATGTGCGGATGAGAGTTTCCTGTGCCAATTGTCCCTCTCTTTCTTATTTGTGCACCGTCCACCTTCCTCCCGTCATGCTTAATCGGCTAGGGAGGGCTGGGGGCAGGCTTTGCCCTGTCTCCTCCTGGAAGCCCTCAGCTATGGACATTAAGGGTCCTTCCCTGGTGGACTGCAGGGCCTTCTCAGAGAAGGGTGAACCCTGTCCACTCTGGGGAGAGGCCCAGGCTTCTCGGGGAGGCCTCCTGGGGAGATTGTGCAGCTCACCCAGATCCTTCCGAACACTTCCAGTTGCTATTGCTCTGAAAAGCCTCGACTCGGTGAGGGCGAAGAGGCATCCAGGGAGCGGGACATCGTGGCAGCTGCCCAGGCGAGGGCCCTGGTCTGGGAAGGGGCTGGCTTCCGTGTTTCAGTCTTTTGAGTAGAGATTGACTCGGGGCTGCCGGCACAGAACGGTTTGAAATCGAAGCGAAACTCGTTTATAGTTTGCCAGGCCCTGACCCCTTCATCTGTTCCATGGCGGAGGCAGTCAGCGCTGGGGTGGGTTTTTTTTTTTTGCAATGCACAGGGGCTAATCCTGGCTCTGCACTCAGGAATTACCCCTGGCGGTGCTCAGTGGACCCTATGGGATGCTGGGAATCGAACCCGGGTCGGCTGCGTGCAAGGCAAACGCCCTCCCCGCTGTGCTATCGCTCCAGCCGGGGTGGGGGTCTTGTGGGGGGCGCCTGCCCTTGTTCCCGTGTTGTCTAAGCCAGGAGCGAGCCCCACCCCACCGTCCACACCGTGTGTGCTGGGAAAAGAAGGTTCGCAGAGCACCGGCACGGATGCACGCGGGTCCTGAGCGAGCTCGGTTTCCCTAATGAGCAGATGCGAGGGAGGAGAGAAGCCCTTGTTGGCCTTTTGGTAAGCAGTCTCCTGGAAATGTCGACCTGTTCTCTGCCTGCCTCTCCCTCTCACACACACATGCAGTGCACACAGCACTGTCTCCTGTACCTACTCTCACCTCATCCACTCACAACCCTCTCCATACGTAATACATATTCATGTCCTTACAACCCTCATCTGCATACTCAGTCACCAGCTCTCCTCTCTCTCTCTCTCTCTCTCTCTCTCTCTCTCTCACACACACACACACACACACACACATACTCACAGACTCTCTCTCTCTCTCTCTCACACACACACACACACACACACACACACACACACACACACACACACACACACACACGCTTCCATGACAGTAAAATCACACCACATCTGCTCTCTTATGCTGTAACTTGCTTTCAGATTCAACCTGATACCATCGTCCTCTTTCTGGGTCAACAGATTTAGCAATATCACATCCATTTTAATGTCTGCTTAACATTCCACAGCGTGGGCATTATCTTGCAATATTTAGCCACTTCCCTAATGGGGGGCATTTAGGCTGATAATCGGGCTTCACGCCAGTGACTGGCTATGAGGTCCCCACAGCTCCATCTTGAGCCACACGTTTAACTGATTGCTCATCTAAGCATCTCTCTCTCTCTCTCTCTCCCCCCACCCCCTGAGGACAGTGCTCGTTGCTGGGTGCCCTGTGATCTATTGTGTCAGTGTCTTCAGGGGCTACAGTGGAGCCACCAGCCAACGTGGCACCCAGGGGCTGAGAGAAGCTGGAGAAATCTGAGGGAGTGCCTAGAACTCACTGGTGGTGTGACTGAGGTCCAGCCTGCCTGGTTCAGATGTCAGAGAAGGTTGCAGGGATCCAGGAAACAGCAACATGGTAAGAACCAGGGACCCCAGAGACCCAGCAGTCCTTGGCGATCTAGAAAGGCTTCCTGGAGGACGCCCCCCCCCCCTTGAAGTCAGTGCTCTGGGATGTCTCATAAACGGCCCGATGGTGGAGGCCTGGAGGGCTCCGGGCTGAGCGTGCGGGGGGTAGGGTCAACTTTCACAAAGCCCCAGGAGGAGGAAAGTTTCCTGCACCCCCAGAACCTCAAATATGGACGCGTGTAGAGGTGAGTTCAGAACAGCGCTGAGGGCGGGGGAGAGCACAGCAGTTACTGCCTTGCAGGGGTCCGAGCCGGTTCTATCCCCCTAAGCACCTGGCCTGGATTAGCGCTCAGCACTGCTGGGTATGAACCAGTCCCCTCCCCCAGAAAGAGAGCAGGGTATTAGGAACAAGCAAACAAACACCCCAAACAGCGCTGGGTGTATGGGGTTTGTCGCCAAGGCCTGGGGGCCAGGAGTGGGAGGATGGTCCGAGGTGAGGGCTCACTCCGAACAGGGCCTGGAGCTTCGTGCCAAGGGGAAGCCTGAACCGGAGGCCCTGGTGAGGCTTGAGGATGCTGGGGGTCACTCCCGGTAGAGCTCGGCCCAGAGCTTCAGGGTGTCATGGCTCAGTGCTCAGTTCTGGGGCAACAGTGCCCAGACCCACCAGATTGTCACCGGCAGTGCTTAGAAGCCCAGCGTATGAGGGATGGAACTCAGGGCCTTGAGCATGCAAAGTATAAACTCCATCCCTTTGAGCCATATTTCTGGCTCCTCCTCCTTCTTCCTCTTCCTCTTCCTCTTCCTCCTCCTCTTCCTCTTCCTCCTCCTCTTCCTCTTCCTCCTCCTCCTCTTCCTCTTCCTCTTCCTCCTCCTCCTCTTCCTCTTCCTCCTCCTCCTCTTCCTCTTCCTCCTCCTCTTCCTCCTCTTCTTCCTCCTCTTCTTCCTCTTCTTCTTTGTCTTCTTCTTCTTCTTCTTCTTCCTCTTCTTCTTCTTCTTCCTCTTCTTCTTCTTCTTCTTCTTCTTCTTCTTCTTCTTCTTCTTCTTCTTCTTCTTCTTCTTCTTCTTCTTCTTCTTCTCATTATTATTTACTTATTTAGAGCTGTAGCACTGTAGCACTGTCCTCCCGTTGTTCATCGATTTGCTCAAGTGGGCACCAGTAACGTCTCCATTGTGAGACTTGTTACTGTTTTGGGCATATCGAATACGCCACGGGGAGCTTGCCAGGCTCTGCCGTGAGGGCGGGATACTCTCGGTAGCTTGCCGGGCTCTCCGAGAGGGATGGAGGAATTGAACCCAGGTCAGCCGCATACAAAGCAAACGCCCTACCCGCTGTACTATCTATCCAGTCTAAGCATTAAAATTTTTCTTATTTTTAGTTGCTTTTGTTTTGTTTGGGGGCCACATCCATTGATGCTCAGGGATTACGTCTGGCTTGGTGCTCAGGAATTACTCCTGCCAGGGCTCAGGGGACCCTATGGGATGCTGGGGATTGAAGCCAGGTCGGTTGAATGCAAGGCAAGCGCCCTCCCTGCTGCACTATGGCTCCGTCCCTGAAATTTAAATATATATATATATATATTTTTTTCCCCTCCTTCCTTTATCATTGTTCTGAGGTGCACAGTGCACACCCTTGGCTGTGAGATTACACATGCTCGTGGGAGTGGGGATCACACCCCAGCAGTGCCAGAGCCTGGTGACAAGGTGGGCCGTGCTGGGGCTCCACCTTTGTGACCTCTCCCCTGCGGGGCAGGCACTCTGCCACTGACCCTCACCCCTCACTCAACCCTTAGAAGTCATCACCTTTGGGGAGGAAAGCGGAGATTCCCAAGTAGGACTCCAGTCAGGGGACCTGGGGGCCATATCTCATATCTTGCCATACTTTGCCAACTGGGCCAAGTTTCAGTACTGGGACCTGGTGATGCAGCCCTACCTGAGCTCAGCAGAGCAGGGGGGGAGGGGCACCAGGGTCACACCCATTGATGCTGATGGCATCACGGAGTTCAGGGATACAACTCAAGGCCTTCCTTCCGAAAGGCTTGTACTTCAGCCCTTTGTGCTGTCTTCCTGCCCTTAACTGACCTCTCTTTCTTTTTTTTTTTTTAAATGTAGGAGTACTGCTATTTATTCAGCCATTGATTAAGCTGATTGAGCTGGGCCTGAAATCCACTTTACTTTTTTTTTTTAAAGCTTTTAAAATTGGATATCCATGAGATAGGCCATTACAAAGCTGTTCATAATTGGGTTTCAGTCATACAATGATCCAGCACCCATCCCTCCACCAGTGCACACCTCCCGCCACCCATGTGCCCCGGTTTCCCCACCACCATTCCCCAATTCCCACCCCCTATGCCCCCAGCCTTCCTCTATGTGAGGCAGCTTCCTTCTTGCTCTCTCTCTCTCTCTCTCTCTCTCGCTCCTTTTCCTTTTTGTGCATTATGGTTTGCAATACAGATGCTAAGAGGTCCAGGGCATTTGGTATTTTTATCGGGATAGTAAGGCTGGAGTAGCTTTGCAACTGGGTGGCAGCTTTGGGGTGTGAGCACTCTTTCTTAGCATCATAATCTCAGGGATGTTCCTTCTGAGTTGGTTCCTGCAAAGGCGGGAAGAAATGTTGAAGAAGGTGGCAGAAGGGACATGACAAGAAGGATCAGCCAGGAAATCCACCATAAGAACAAAGAGGGAAGTTTTCTAATGAGCAGAGGGGGATGGGTTGGAGGTCACGGACTGCACCCCCCAAGGAGGACCTTGAGCCCTGGGAGGTGAAGTCATTCTCCAAGGTGCCCTGGGAGGTGGCTGGGCTGAGGCTCCTGACTCCTAGCATGAAGACGTCTCGCTTCTCTACCACACAGCACTTTCCAGTCCAGTCCGGAACCTTTAGCGACTGACTCCACCTTAGTGATGTCACTTACTAAAGGTTGATTACTAAGCGTGTGATCATGAATAGTCATTGGTTCTAATTGGTTTAGTGTGTAACTTACAGAAGAAGGTGGGTAGGGGCTGGAGCGATAGCACAGTGGGTAGGGCGTTTGCCTTGCATGCGGCCAACCCGGGTTCGATTCCCAGCATCCCATATGGTCCCCTGAGCACCACCAGGGGTGATTCCTGAGTGCAGTGCCAGGAGTGACCCCTGTGCATCGCCAGGTGTGACCCTAATAAATAAATAAATAAATAAATAAATAAATAAATAAATAAATAAAAAGAAGGTGGGTAGCCTCACAATGCAAGACCACGAGGAATTTTCATATCTATTTTTGGGCTTCTACTCTCTCCTTCTAAGAAGAACTGGTTCTCCAAAATTCAGGGAGGCTTATCTTGAAATCTCTCTGTCTATTAGTGCTGTTGCTCCCCACTGCCACATGGGGTCGCTGTGGAACATCAAGCCACCTTCTGACCCAGGTTGGCTCGGGGCTAATTTGGGGCTCCCTGTGGTCCTTGGGGATCACCCCTCTTCCAGGATCTGTTGTTATCGATTCTAGCTGAGGTCATTGCACTTTCGGGCTCAGTGTCTCTGATCCCAAACAACACAACTGCACGGGGAATGAATGATGGATCCACAGATCACTTCAGTGGCATTTGTCCCTTACCAAAAAAAAAAAAAAAAAAAATCAAGCCCCATTCTCCCTCATCTTTCCCCCAGGGGACCAGGGTGAGTTTCCTAGACTACCAGTGCTCTTCTTTCTCTGACAGTAGACGCCAATGATCTGCAGACCAATGGGTCCCATGAGGGGGTGACAAGCCTTTCAGGGAAGATCTGGGCTATAGGTGGAGATGTCTTCATTCTCACCTTTTTTTTTTTTGGCGGGGGAGGGTGAGTGGGGGGAGGGCACCCTTGGTGATGGTCAGAGCTTACTCCTGGCTCTGGGATCAGGGATCATTCCTGCTGGGCTAAGGGGACCGAATCTGGGCCAGCTGCATGCAAGGCACAAGCCCGAACTGCTATACTATTACTCCAGCCCCATTATCCCTTTGGGGGAAGACTGCTACCCTCATGGAGTGGGCTGGCACCAGGGACGCACAAAACGTTTTACAACCTACTAAACAACTTCATAACCAAAGAGCTGACCCGACAGAAGAATTTCAATAATCCTGAAGTTGGGAAGAAACCTTCTAGGGTTCCGACGTTTGTACTTTGTGGGTGATTGAGCTTCCTAAGAGTGGTCAGGGTTGCCTCCCAGACCCTCGAGCCAAGAGAGGACAAGCAAACCATGCGCCAGTACCCTCCCCAGGAAGCTGGGCACCATGGTTCTTCAGCTCTTCCAAGAGAGTGGTAGAAGGAGAGTGAGCTTCAGGCAGGGAGAATCAAAACAAATAGAAGATTCAGAACCCCAGGCATCAGCGAAAGAAGGTATCAGCGGAACACTCAGATACTGTCTCTGCTTGCCAACGGGAGTAGAACTCATAGTTCAAAGCCCAAACACTACCAGCTTTCAAGGGCGGTGCCAGACGCAAGAGTATCACCCGGGCTATAAATACAGGCCGTGATGAAGCGGAGCGTGCCTTTCCACAGGACTTGGCTGAGAGTCTCTAGTTTCTGGATCAGCTTCTCATCTTGCCTCAGGCTTGAGGTTCCTGATTTTCCTCATGTTCTCCTAACTGCCATTTTCCTCATCTCCACTGGGCACCCAGTCCCCGATTTCCATGCTTTTTTCCGTGCTGCCATGCTTTCCTGGGGCTTTTTGATTTTCAGATGAAAGGAAATGGTTCATGTGGGGTCACCCGATGCATTACCACAGACAGGGTGGGGTGGGACCTTC